>NW_027185616.1:6314852-6334471 GCF_028583685.1 Petaurus breviceps papuanus | reverse complement strand
AAGAGAAGAGAAGAGAAGAGAAGAGAAGAGAAGAGAAGAGAAGAGAAGAGAAGAGAAGAGAAGAGAAGAGAAGAGAAGAGAAGAGAAGAGAAGAGAAGAGAAGAGAAAAAAGAGAAGAGAAGAGAGAGAAGAGAAGAGAAGAGAAGAGAAGAGAAGAGAAGAGAAAAGAGAAGAGAAGAGAAGAGATGGTGATCTAACAAAGGAGAGACAATAAATAAGAAAAGTAGAAGAGAGCAATTCCACAGAAGACAACAGAGAAGAAAATATCAAGGATGGAATGGTCAATAGGATCAAAAGATGCTAAGAGGTCAAGGTGGCAGAGGAATGAGAAACCATCATTAGATTTAGCTGTTAGGAGATCAATAGTCACCTTGGCAACAATCATTTCAGTGGCATGGTGGAGTCTGAAACCAGATTATACAAGTTTGTTAAAAAGGAAGTGGGTGGTAAGTGAGTGTTGAGGCTGTGGAAGCAGTAAGTGTAAATTATTATCTCTAGGGAGTTGGCACAGAAAGGAGAAGAAATCTATAATATGGTATTTTAATGATCTTTCAGGGTCAAATGAAAGTTTTTTTTAAGGATGTGGTAGACCTGAGCATATTTGTAAGCAGCAAGAAAGGAGCAGTGGACAGAGAGAAGAGAACAGAAGATGATAGGTGTAGCCAGGTGAATGGGACAAGCTCTAAGAGGAAACAATAGGTGATGCAATTGAGGATGCCTATATAAGACCTGATTGGGACAAGTCTCTTATTTTTTTTTTCACTTAAACCTATTTTCTTTTGCTTCCTCTTTTGGAAGAAAAATAAACAAAATGAAACAAAACCCTTATCCCAAATATATATAGTCAAGAAAAAAAAATCCCACATTGGTCAAGTCCAAAAAATTTGTATCTTAATCTTAACATTGAGTCCACCATCTTTTTGGCAGGAGGTAGATAGCAATCTTTGTGATAAACCTTCTGACATTATAGTTCATCAAGATTCTGATCAGATTCTTTGAGTCTTTCAAAGTTTATATGTTTATAATGCCATTATTGTATTAACTGTTGTTTTGGTTCTGTTCACTCTATTCTGTGACCATTTATAAAATCTTTTCAAATTTCTCTGAAGCTTCCCCTTTTTTATCATTTCTAACTGCAAGATAGAATTCCATTACTTTTTCACACCATGATTTGTTCAGTTATCTCTTTTTAAGAAGCTAGAAAATTAAAGAAGATATGTAGGCATTTTGAGATATGGAATGGGAAAGAGACAGGTGAGAAAAGTCATGGTAGATTGTCCCAATTTTCTCAGCAAAGTAAGGGAAAACATCACGTGATGAATAAGACGGAATTGGGTTTCTCTGGGGATTTGAGAAGAATAGTTTGCAAAAGCTACTGAGGTGATAGAAAGTCAATGCAAGGGGAAAAGTTTTGCTGTGAGTAGTAAGGACGCAGGTGAGATTAGACAACATGAAGCTGTAATAGAAACATGGTAGCATAACTTTGTTCAGTATCATTCAGCAGCTTGGCAGTATTAATGGAGAAGACAGATGTTGAGTGTGCTCCACACTTGCCTATTTCCAAGGCATGAACAGAAGATAGAGAAGAAGGAAAGCAACATATATTTGGAATAAATAACTATAGAGTCAATACTTCATAGGAAAGAAAACAGACTAGGGTGAGGGTTCTAGAGTTGGAAAATAAGTAAAGATAGAGAATCTAGAGGTGGCAGTAAGGCCAGAGAATAGGTTAAGAAGAGCAAGGAAGAAGAAAGGGAAGAACAAAAGATTATGATCATAAAGGAGGAATTTCAGAATTAAAAATAATAGTGAAATATTTCTTGTTGTTGGTGAGAACAAGTTTTGTCCCTGAGGCAAATAGCAGAAACAGTGCCTAGAGAAAGTTAATATGAAACCATCCACCAAACTACTATGGGGAGGAGGGCATATGAGGGGAGGGATACCCACCTGGAATGTAGTCACCAAAATAAAGAAATGCATCATCTGGTAACTTCTTAGGTTTACTAACTATTCTTGCTAACTAGATGCTAATCTTGGTGGTTTCTTCATTTCTGAAACACTGCAAATGCTATAAATGCCCTCCAAATTTCTAAACACTAAGAAAAAGTCACAGTCAACCCAACCTAGTTATTGTTTCATTGATGAGAGCTAAGGGATGCTCATCTTTTTAATATATGTGGTGTGGAAAGAAAAATCATTGAGGTTAAGGAAATTAGTTAACTGGGCCAAAATCTTTGAAAAGACATGATTATTAAAGATTCAAAATGGGAGCAAGAGTTAAATTGGAGGTAAAAAATATTTGTGAGGTACTAAATAAACTTGAAAAAAGGAGAGTGAATGGAATACTGGCAGATGAAAGTAATAAGGATCTAAAAAGGGTGAAATAGAGGAATGGAGCTAACCTCAAAAGATATTTAATGAGTGATGGTGGCAGGAGGAGGATCCAGAAGAAGTGGAAATGGATACCTCAATTTTTTTTTCTTCCTGACCCAGTGTGTTGGGAGATGTGAAAGAGAAGATTGAAAATGAAGCTAAGTTTATTAATGATAGAAGAGGGTTTCCAGAAGGCATAACAGAAAGGGAAAGTTGAAGAGAAGGGGGACTTGGAAAGAATGGGAATGAGCTTAAAAAAAAAAAGAACAAAAATTCTTGGAGAGAACACTAATGCATTGCTGGTGGAGTTGTGAACTGGTTCATCCATTCTGGAGAGCAATCTGGAGCTATGCCCAAAGGGCTATAAATAATTTCATACCCTTTGACCCAGCAATACCACTTCTAGAGTTGTATCCCAAAAACATCATAAAAGTGGGAGGAAAACCTATATGTACAAAAATGTTTATAGCAGCTCTTTTTGTGGTGGCAAAGAATTGGAAATCAAGGGGATGCTCATCAATTGGGGAATAGCTGAATAAGTTGTGGTATATGAATGTAATAGGACACTATGGTGCTATAAGAAACGAGGAGCAGATGGACTTCATATTTACCTGGAGAGGCTTATATGAACTGATGCTGAGTGAAAAGACCAGAACCAGAAGAAATTTGTGCACAATTACAGACACAAAGTATGTGTGATGACCAACTTTGATAGACCAGACGCTTCTCAGCAATTCAGGGTTATAAGTCACTCCAAAAGACTCATGATGGAGAGAGATGTCTACATTCAGAGAAAGAACTAGAAATAACAGAGTTTGAATGCAAATTGAATCAAACTACCTGCTCTCTTTCTTTTTCTTGTTTGGCTTTGTTTCTTCTTTCCCATTGTTCATTCAATCTGATACAACCCTTCTTTATAACCTGACCATAGTCTAATGTGAAAGTATTTGCAGATCCTATACTTGATTGTATGCCGCCATGGGGTGGGGAGGCAGGGAGAGGTGGGAGGAAAGGGGAAGAATATTTGAAACTCAAGGAATTGTGGAACTGAATCTTGCAAACTAAAAGTAAATAAACAAATTAATAAAGACTTAAAATTAAAAAAAATCTTAGAGAAGTAGCAGAAAGGAATTTTGGCTTTTAGATATAGTAACTAAGAATAGGAATTATGATTTTGCTAGTTATGGCACTAGGGAAGTAGATTAGTTATGTTGTTGTCAGGTAGCTTCTGTCATGTCTGACTCCATGATCTCATTTGGGATTTTCTTGGCAATGGAACTGGAATTTTTTGCCATTTCCTTCTCCAGCTCATTTTACAGGTGAGGAAACTAAGGCAAAGAGGTTTAAGTGACTTGCCAAGGGTCACACAGCTAGTATCTGAGGCCAAACTTGAACTAATTAAGGGGAGTCTTCCTGATTCCAAGTCCAGTGTTCTATCCTAGCTTTCCATTATTTAGGTAGTGTCAAATAGTTCAATTGGCTAAGAACTCTACCCTATAAGGTACTGTGATAACAGGAGGCTATCCTGGTTCATCTGGGAATATAGTTGTGGTATATGAAGTCCTGAACATAGAGATTAGGTGTCATCATCTGAGGTCCAAGGCTTTCCAGCACCTGTAAAGTTTGGAAACTTGGACTTTGGAAAACGTGGAGTCAATTGATATATCTTAGCCAAGGCTTGGTATATACAAGTGTTTCATCTTACCTTGCGAGCTTCAGTCCCGCATTACCAAGAATCTATTAAACATTTCAAATCAGATGTCCTGGAGACATCTCCAACTAGTGTCCAAAAGAGAACTCATTATCTTTCCCCAAAGATCTTTACTTATTCTCAACCTCCCTATTTCTGCCAAAGGCACTATTAGCCTTCTAATCTCCCAGTTTCCTGACGTCGGCATTTCCCTGTATTCCTTATTCTCACTTAACCCTACACATTCAATCAGCTGCAGATTTTGCCCGCCATTCCTACCACCACAACATTTGTCACATCCAACACCTTTTTCTCTCTCACTTAGCTAGTACCTTAGTCCAAGCCCTCATTACCTCTTGCCTAAATTATACAGATGGGCTTCTAACTGGTCTCCATTTCTCAAGTCTCACACAGTTCCAATCCATCCAATGAACTCCTGCCAAAGTAATTTTCTTTAAGCTTATAACTGACCGTGTGACTATCCTACTCAATCAACTTCAATGACTTCCTATTGCCTCTAGCGTAAGATATAAAGTCTTCTGTTTAGCCTTTACAGCCCTTCATAACCTCTCCTCAATCTATCTTTCCAGCCTCACTGAATTTTAATACCCCTCTCACTTGTTGCAGATATAGCCAAATTGGCCTTCTGTCTGTTCTTCACATGTGAAATACCTGTTTTCTATCTCTGTACCTTTGTACAGGTCATATCACAGGCATGTAATTCCTTTCCTCTTCATCTCCAAGTCACTAAAGTCCCCCTGTTCCCTTAAAATGGAGCTCAAGCACCATCTTCTATATGAAGTTATTCCTGGTTCCTCCCACTGCCTAGTGTTCTCCCTAAATTAACTTGTATTTAAATACTTTGTATATGTTTACACTTATTCCTTTGGTATTTCTGGCACATATATTTATATGTGTACTTCAAATCTCCCATATTGGAATATAAGCACCTTGTGAGTTAATGGATTGTTTCATTCTTTGCCTTCTTCCTCAACACTTAGCAGAGAACGTAGTAGATAGTGGGTGCTTAATAAATGTTTGTTGAGTGACAGCTTAATTAGAGCTATATTTTAAAGAGATTAATCTGTAAGTGATCTGCACATTGCATAGGAGCAGGAAGGAAGTGGAGGCAGGGAGATTAGTGAGGTAGTAAATCATATGCTTTGGATGAGAAATATTGAGGTCTTAAGCTAGGGTGGTGGCAGTACGAATGAATTGAAAAGCAAGACTCAAGTGTGTCCCAAAATTCTCACTGCAGTTTTAAGCTTTAGCTCAAAACTGGACTGAGAATTTTGCAACACTCTGTATATTTTTGGAGGTATTGTGGAGGTTTAATCAACAGGACGTGGTAACAAACATGGGTGGGGTGAGGAAGAAGAGTCAAAAATGACACCAAAGTCACTGGGATGAATAAGTGGTAAAGATTTCTTTTGTCTCTCTGTACTTACTCCAAAATCCCAGGCCATTAAAAAATGAAAAATTCATCGGGACATACTGAAATTTCATATGGTAGACGAGAAAATGCAATGATAGTGATGATGAGAGTTCATAAACTTAATAATTTCAAAGTGATTTACATACATTATAACATTTGATTCTGAATTCTCACTTTTTTTTCTTTTTCAATATAAGAAAGCAAATACAGGGAAACTTATTCAAAAACAAGTATTCTGGTAAGGGAAGGAGCATTGAAAGTATAAGAAAATGATTCAAATGTCTCCATCTCTCCTTACCTTTACAGCCTAGGTTATGGATTATTTTCCTCTCTAATGGCTCTAGCCCAACGAAGTCCCAAGCTCATTCATTTCACCTTTATATTTGCATCATCCATTTGGTAACCTGAAAGATGACAGCCCATTACTGTTTCCCTGGACTGATTTATCTGAATTGTATCCAATTGTTGATGATCCCTAGAAAGGATACTTTTCATCTTTTAATTGCAAGTTCCTGAAAGTTTTTAAAATAATATTTAATATTTATCAGAACAGAGCAAGGCCTAGGTAACTAATCACAATTTGTGACACCTCACAGAACACTCCTGGGTCATGCATAACACTTCCTTGTGCTCAACATACCACATTGAGTCTAATCAGTCAACACTTACAGTGGCATATTTTCTTGACTAATGAAAGGGTGGTGTTGTGATGGTCGAAGTAGTAATAGCTTGGGGATCTGGAGATCAAGTCAGAGTCCTGACTGTGGCAGTAATCAGCCAGTCATGTGAATTCCTAAGTAAAAATGATTCTCTCTATGAATGCAGATTAACAACTATTCCATCGATCAACAAGCATTCATCAAGTGCCTTGTACTAATGATACAAAGAAAGACAAAAACACAAAAATAGTGTTTTCCTTCAAGGAACTTACAAACTAAATGGAGTATAAGAGGAATATATGAGGGGCAATAAGAAGGAAGAAAAGAAGGAAACACGCATTTATTAAACTCTTATGTCCTAGGTACTTTATAAATATTATTTCATTTGATACAGACAACAACCCTGGGATATAGGTTTTACTATTATCCCCATTTAACTACTGAGGAAACAAACAGAAGTTAAGTGACTTGCTCAGGACCACATAGTTAGTAAGTGAATTCAGGACTTCCTGATTCCATATCCTTTCCACTTTCCCACCTGGCTACCTTTGAAAGGTTAGGGTAACTTGCCCAGAATCACACAGCTATGCTACTTTAGTTCAGATTCCTCAACTAAAAAGTGGGAGGGCAATGGCAGAAATTTTTTTCTTATATTTTAATTCCGATGAATTCAATTTTGCAAGCATATATGCATTAAGATCTTAGTATGTGCTTAGCACCTAGCTAGGAACTGTTAAGAATCTTGTTTCAAAGGAGCTTATGAGGTTTAAAAACCCATGGAGGTAAGGAATGTGAAGTCAAAGGGACTGTGCCAACAGAGAGATGAACAGACTATCTGAACAAGTGCAGTAAAACAATAGTAAGCAATACAGCAGACAATATTGGAGTGGTCATTGAGTGACATCCAGGAATAATCACTTGTGGGGATATTAAGAGACTATGGAACACTCTGGAAATCAGTGCAACTCATAATTTACCCATACATCGCTGATCCTTGCTGATTCTTCTTTTCTTTTAAAATTTTTTTTTATAAATTGTGGGTGGGGTGCTGACAAATAGAACAGGTGCTAGTTGTCCAATGGAGAGATGTCAGTCAATAAACATTTATTAAACTCCTATTATGTGCCAGGCACTGTGCTAGTACTGGGGATGCAAAGGAAGGCAAAAGACAGTCCCTGATCTTCAAGGAGTTCAGAGTCTAATAAGGGAGATAACATGCAGACAACTATATACAAATAAGATATATACAGAATAAATTAGAGATGATCAGTACAGGGAAGGTACTAGAACTAAGGGGAAGAAGAAAGGGTTTTTTGTGGAAGGTGGGATTTTAGCTGGGCCTTGGGAAAGATGGGGTAGCAAAGAGGAAATAGAGAATCATAGGCATGGGGATCAGCCAATGAAAATGGCAAGAGGATGGAAGTAGAGTGTCTTGTAAAAGAAGGAGGTCGTGTCACTAGATCACAGGATATATGGGAGGAAAAGTTCTAAGAAGATGTCCCCAGGTTTCTGGGGTGAGGACATTAGTCAAGGCAAATAATACCCACATAAAGTAAGCCAGACTATTCATGCACAGGCATCTTTGACACAAGCATTATATTCTTAAAAAATCTTTAGAGTGGGAGTATGGGTAAAAAAGTATTTCTTAAACACATGCTAGGTGCTGAGAATACAAACAAAATCAAAACAGTCACTGCTCTTAAGGATGTCACATTCTAATAGCAGAAAACAATGCATATAGGAGATTCAGCTGCAGGGCAGATGGAAAGGTTCAATGGTCCACCAGAAGAAGTGGCGAGGTAATGGTAATGTATCTTCTTCAGTGTCATTCCTGTATTTCAGTAAAGCCATATCTGATTTGGTGTTGAATTATTTGACAGTGCCAAGGACTGTAAGAACTTCTTTAGTTGGGTTAGCAATAGCTGTGACAATAGAAGGAAGATAAGATAAGAAACATACACTGGATCATAGAATTATTGATTTAAAGCTGGAAGGGAATGTAGTTGCCATCTAGTCCAAATCCTTAATTTCAGAGATGAGAAAACTGAGACCCAGAGAAGTGAAGTTATTTAACTAAGGTGATACAGTAGCAGGGTTAATATTCAACTCCAGTTTCTGTCTCCCAAGTTCAGGGCTTTTTCTCACTATAAGAAGCAGCCTCCCTGATCAAATGCCAAAACATATCTCTCAATGAAGGAAGGCAGAAATTAAGATTGTAAGAAGAAGGGACAGCAACCTCAAACAAATATGGCTTTATTTTTTCTCTTTTATAGAGAGGAAACTTGTGTATTTTTGAAGATTAAAATGGAGATAATGTAAAATGAGAGACTAGAGAGACCAAAGATGAAGGGATGATTTAGTAGGTGATAGAATATAAGCAAAAAAATAGGCTTAATTCTCCTGAATACATTAGAAGTGATTCATGTATGTCTGTGCCCTAAAGGGGCTCCTTTTCTGCCTTCTAAAGTCTGAAACATCATTAGAATGGTATAACAGAAAGAGTATTGGAATTAATCAGGAGATGTGGGTTAAAATCTTAGCACTGGTACGTAGAATAACTCTCTTTTGTCTAGCACACTAAGATTTACAAAGAACTTTTCTCATAACAATCCTGTGAAGTAGGTAGCATGCATCCCCAAATTAAAGGTAAATAAACCTAAGTTGTGTGAGTTAAGGGACCTACCTTTGTATGGTAACACAGGTAATAAGTGAGGCAAGATTCAAACCTAGAGCTCTTGATTCTGTGTTCAATAGCCTTTTCAAGTACTGGTCAAGTCACTTAGTTTCTCCTATCTTATTTACCTATGTGTAAAAATTGGAAGAAGAAGAATTGCAATAACTCTTGAGAGTGCCATGATTAAAGTATTTTTTAAACATTAAAATGCTATATGATCCAATACAGCATAATAAAAAGAGTACTGATCTTGTAGTTACAAAAACCTGAGCTTGTTTTGACACATACTGGCTATGTGCCTCATTGTCCCTAAGCACCTCTTACTAAGAATCGGGCTTGCAGAGCAGGTGATAAAATGAATTAGTAGAGGGAGTTCATGCATTAATGTTTCCTACATGGATAAAACCATAGTTTTCATCTCCCCCTATAAAAAACAAAAATAAAAAATATGCTATGAACATGAGGGGCACTGTAGTGTTGTTGAATGAACACTGAATTGGTAAACCACCTCAATTTGAATCTTGGCTCTGCTATTTACTACCTTTGTGGTGGTGGTGCTGGGCAAGTCATTTCACTTCTATTGACCCTACTTTTCTTATTTGTAAAATCCAGGCATTAAACTAGAAGAATTTCAAAACTAACTTCTGTGAGCCTACTGCTCACATCTTTAGAAAATGTTTTGTTGAAACAGGACCTCCGTGGGGCTCCAGCTCCCACAACCTCCAATTCATGTAGAAGGAGATTCTGAACAAACTTTGGAGCTACAGAACCCACAAAATGACACAGAGAAGCTAACTTCCCACTGAGGACAGCCCAGCAGGCCAATAGGAATCGGTCAGCTCAGCACTCTGGGAGCCGACCCCAACCCTACTCGAGCCACAGGTTTTAGCCCCAGGGTGGGCCTGACCAACCACCAGCTGGAGGAACTTCAGATCACCAGCAGCTGTGGCGGTCCAGAATTATCGACACATAGATGCTAAGGACAAAGTGAGAGAACAGTACAATGTGGACTTTGGGACCCAGTAGTTGGGAGCACATCAGCTTTTGGCCCTGGGACAAGAAGCTGCTGAGGGGTGCAGTGCAGCCACCGTCAATGGCAGATTCAGCTCCTGGCCTGAAGAGTGTAGGAAGACCAAGCTACTAGTCTGAGGGGTAATCGCTCTTTCTTTAACTTGCTTGGATCTGGATTGCAGTCTAGAGTGGAGGGCCTGGGGTGGGTGATCAGCTTGCCAGAATGTGTGGAGGCTTCAGAGAGGACACCCAAATAATATCTCCAGCAGCTGAGAAAACCCCAGAGTTTGGAATGAAACTCCCCTGTCTGGTGGCAGGGTCCTTCTGTGGCAAAAAGCCCAGGGGTCAAGTGACTAAGTGGCAACATGACCAGGCAAAGGAAGCAAAGCAAACAGAAGAATCCAACATTAAACTCCTATTTTGGGGACAAAAAAGGACAAAGCATGGAAAGGAGGAGGAAGACAGTGAAGTCAGAACTCCTGCATCAAAAGTTTCCAAGAAAAATACGAGCTGGTTGCAGGCCATAGAGGACCTTAAGAAGCAGATAAGAGAAGTAGAGGAAAAATTGGGAAGAGAAATGAGAAAAATGCAAGAAAATTATGAAATAAGAGTCAACAGCCTGACTGAGGAAAGTAATACCTTAAAAAACAGACTGACTCAAATGGCAAAGGAGGCTCAAAAAGGCAATGAGGAGAAGAATGCCTTAAAAAGCCAAATTTGGCAGATGGGAAAAGAATCTCAAAAGCTCACTGAGGAGAATCATTGCTTCAGAATTAGATTGGAGCAAAAGGAAGTTATTGACTTTATGAGAAGTCAAGATGCTATTAAACAGATCCAAACAAATGAAAGAATATAAGTCAAGGTAAAATATCTCATTAGAAAAACCACTGACCTGGAAAATTGATCCAGGAGAGATAATTTTAAAATTACTGGACTACCTGAAAGCCATGATCAAAGAAAGAACCTAGACATCATCCTCCAAGAAATTCTCAAGGAAAACTGCCTGATGTTTTAGAACCAGAGGGCAAAAGAGAGGTTGAAAGAATCCACCAATCACCTCCTGAAAAAGATCCCAAAAAGAAATCTCCTAGGAATATTATAGCCAGGTTCTAAAACTCCCAGATCAAGAAGAGAATATTACAAGAAGCCAGGAAGAACCAATTTGAATATTGTGAAAACACAACCAGGATAACTCAGGATCTGGCAGATTCTACATTGAGGGATCAAAGGGCTTGGAATATGATATTCCAGAGAGCAAAGGACCTGGGATTAAAACCAAGAATCACCTACCAAGCAAAACTGAGTATCATGTTTCAGGAGAAAATATGGTCATTTAGTGGAATAGATGACTTTCAAGCATTCTTGAAGAAAAAAACAGACTCGATTAGAAAATTTGACATTCAGATACAAGAAGCAAGTGAAGCATGAGAAGGTAAACAGGGAAAATAAATCATAAGGAACTTATCAAAGTTGAACTATTAACATTCCTACATGGAAAAACCATAATTGTAACTGATGAAACTTTTCTCAGTATGAAAATAGTTGAAGGTAATAGAAATATGTGTGGGTGTGTGTGTGTGTCTATATCAGAGGGTATACGAGCTTATGAATACATAAGTGAATGTGTGTATATACATTTACAGAAATACATAGATAGAGGGCACAGGACCAATTTAATAGGAAGGGATGATACTTAAAAGGTGAAATTAATTGGTGAGGGAGGAATATAATGAGAGGAGATAGGGAGAGACAGATTGGGGTACAAACTATCTCATATAGAAGAGGCAAGGGAAAATGGTTACAACGGAGGGGAAGAATAGGAAGGCAAAAGGGAATGGGTTAACCTTATTCTCATGGAATTTGGCTTGGAGGGTGAATGGCATACACACTAAATAGGGTATCTCACCCTACAGGAGAGTAGAGGGGAAGGGGATGAAAGGGAGAATGATGGAAGGGAGGGCAGGATGGGGGGGAGGGAAGTTGGAAGCACCCACTTAGTAGGACAGGATCAAAGTAGGGAATAGAGCAAGTGGGAGGTGGGATAGGAGGGAGGGAAATATATTCAGTCTTTTACAACATATCTACTATGGTAATATTTTGCATTAGCTACACATGTACAACCTATACTCTATTGCTCATCTTCCCAGTAAGGGTGGATGACAAGGGAGGAAGGAAACTAATCTGGAATTCAAAGTTTCAAAACAAATGTTTAAATACATATATATATATATATATATATATATATATACTATTATTAATAATATTTTACATGTAATTGGGAAATAAGATATACAGGCATTGGGGCATAGAGAGAGATCCACCTTTCCCTCCTGGAAGGCATATGGGAGAAGATATGGGAGAGAGCAGATTGGAGGAAGGGATATCCTGTGGGACTGCTATTTTGGGGCAGTGGGTAGGGGAAAATGGGGATAAAATTTTCAACTCAAAATCTGGCGGAAATAAATGATGTAAATCAGAAGTTAATAAAGCATTTGAAAAATGAAAAAAAAAAGAAAAGTTTTGTTGAGCTAAGTTTCATAGTACAGTGTTATCTTCTGCAATAGTTTAGTTTTACTTCAGCATATCCAGGTTGTTCTTGACAAAACAATGCTGATGAGGAAGAGTGGAAAGAACACTGGACTCAGAGGTTAGCATCCTGGGCTATCTAGTCTTGGCTGTGACACCTTTAGCTGTCTGGTCATTGGCAAGATGACTCTCAAAAGTCCCAGTTTCTTATCTGTTAAAAATGATCTCAGACTCAAAGGGCTGTGCAGTTGAAAAGAGATAATAACTAATAACGAAGTTGTGGAAACTGTCAATTGTTACAAACATGCATTATTATAAACAAAGAAAATGTGGCCATAGAAAGATGGAAGTAATTAGAGAGTCACCTTATCTATACTCTGATTGGGCTGTCACACATTTAATTTCCAATAACATAGCCAACCCCATCCTTCATTTTATAACAACAATAAAGAATCAAGTGTGAGGTTTTGAATTTTAAATATCATCTCCTAATCTTTGGGAATATTTCTGACAAGTCCTCAATCATGGCAGGTAAGTTGATTAAAGGACACTTCTACCAAGAGAGTTATTTTTTCCTTACATGCCATTCTTTTTCTTTTGTTTTGTTTTATATATTTAGTATTTTATGTTCTCCCAGTTACAAGTAAAAACAATTTTTAATATTTGTTTTTAAAACTCTGAGTTCCCAATTCTCTCCTTCTCTCCCTCCCCAGGCTCCCTCATTGAGAAAGAAAGCAATTAATACAGGTTATACATGTGTACTCATGTAAAACATATTCAAAATAGTCATGTTGTGAAAGAAAACAGAGAAAAAACTCAATAAAAATAAATAAATATATAAGTAAATGTATGCTTTAATCTGTATTGAGACATCATCAGTTATTTCTCTGGGAATTGATAGCATTTTTCATCATGAGTCCTTCAGAGTTGTATTGGATTGTTGTATTGCTGAGAATAACTAAGTCATTCACAACTGATCATCTTACAATATGGCTGTTATGTTGTATACATTTCACTTCGCATCAGTTCATGTAAGTCTTTGCAGGTTTTTCTGAGAGCAACCTGCTCATCATTTCTTATAATACAATTTATACAAGTTTATGATGGAATATTCCATCATAATCACATTCCAGAACTTGTTCAGACCTTCCCCCAATTGATGGGTATTCCCTCAATTTCTAATTTTTTACCCCCAGAAAAGAGCTGCTATAAATATTTTTGTACAAATAGGTCCTTTATCTTTTTGTTTTTTTATCTCTTTTGGGAAACAGACCTAGTAGTGGTATTGATGGGGTGCTTGGGATCTATGTTTGTAATATCAGTTTGTAATACAAATTTGTAACATCAGGAATGATGAGGTGCTTGGGATATATATTTGTAACATCAATTTGTAATACCACTTTGTAATATCAATATGTAAAACCAGTTTGTAAAATCACAGTCCCCTCCCACCCCCGCCACAGCTTCAGAGCATTAACTCTGCCAGCAACAACTCATGAATTGTTTATCTCAGCTTGGAACAGTAACAAGCTATTCCTATGAATCTTTCACAAAAGTATCTATAAACATTCCAGCTTAGGCAACTATTATCTCCCCCTTGTGTAATGTCCCACTGCCCCCATGAATCTTTTCGTACCCTATCTCTAGGTTGACTCCTTGGCTGCCTCAACGAATCCTTCAGGACCCTATCTTGGTTAGCCCTGGTTCCCAGACATCAATCTTGTTAAACATGACATTCATGGGTGGCAGACTGGGCACTTCTCAGTCAGCCCTTGACTGCTAGCTGACTTAGTGATATTTGAAGCCTAAAACCACACCTCCAGGTAGCCCCTCCTTGGGCTTTTCCCCAGTGAATCATGGGCAATATGCCTTCGAAGTTACATTAAAAATGCATGTTCCTTTAAACCCTGGCCCCACCTTAACTCCTCCCTTATCCCACCCTTAATCATCTAGTTAGCATAATTGGCACAGGTTCTGCTATAGATTACTCTATAAAAATCTTAATTCTTCCCCTTTAAACTTGCAGGTCTCCTAAGGACCCTTGCCTGCTGTAAAGTGTACAATAAACTTACAACTCTGACTCCAAGTTGGCTTGGGCTGAATTCTTTCCAGACTGAATCGAAGGCTTCTGGCCTTAGATAAAGATCAGAATTCCTGCTGAACCTACCGTGTTTCCCCGATAATAAGACACTGTCTTATTATTTTTTTTGGACAGAAAAACACCAGAGGGCTTATTTTCAGGGGAGGGCTTATTTTAATGAACATTGACAGCAATTTTAATAAACAGGTAAATGTGAACAAAAAAATGTACCTTTATTCAATAAGCAAATCACTGGGGAAGAACAGGATGACGCGCTCACTGCTGCAGCTCTGATTGGATGCAGCTCGGAGCACGGGGGGAGGGGGGGAACGGTGCATACAGAGGGTACCGTAATATAGCGTGTAGCGCAGGGGATCACCTTCACTACAGTAGCAATCTCAATAGGGCTTATTTTCGGGGGAGGGCTTATTTTAGAGGAATCTTACACAGTAAGGGGAGGGCTTATTTTCGGGATAGGTCTTATTATCGGGGAAACACAGCATTGTGAGCCATCCTTCATCAGTATTGCTCGGTCAAAAGGTACCTGGTTTTATAGTCTTTGAGCATTGTTCCTAATTGTTCTATAGAATGGTTGAATCATTTCACAACTCCACCAACAGGGCATTAACGTCTCATTTTTCCCACATGCCCTCCAAAATTTGTCATTTTCCTTTTCTGCTTTATTAGCCAATCTAATAGGTATGAGGTAGAACCTCAGAATTGTTTTAATTTGCATTTCTCCAATCAATAGTGAGTTAAAATATTTTTTTTCATATGGTTAGAGATAGCTTTGATTACTTCATCTGACAACTAATCATAGCTTTTGATCATTTATCAATACAGCTCTTATCTAATCAAAAGGCTCTAACTCTTATAAATTTGACTCAATTCTATATGTTTGATAAATGAGGGCTTTATCAGAAAGTTGCTTCAAATTTTTTTTTCAGTTATTATTGCTAACTGTATCCTATATTGTTAACTCCATCCTATTCCTTCCACCCCATTTATTCTCTTCTCTTTCTCCTTTCACCTTGTCCCTCCTCAAAAGTGTTTTGCTTATGACTACCCCCTCCCAATCTGTTCTCCCTTCTATCCCCACCCCCTTCCCACTCACGGCTCTCATACCCTTTCCCTCCTACTTTCCTGGGCGACATGCCTGCTGTACGGCCCACAAACCACTTGTAGTCCACCAAAGGATTTCAGGAAGCCCATGAAAAATGTAGACAATATAAAAGAAAGTAAAAATGTAATAAGTGCTTTGTCCGTGCCCCATTTAACCTACCTTCTGCTACTGGGCCTGTCGCGTGCCTGGGGTAGTGAATGAGGTTCACAGCTGTGCATGCACTCCTGCTTGTCATGTGACCCATGGTAACCAATCATCATCAGTCTCTTTCTAGTCTGAGATGAACAAAAGTCATATCTTTTCACTGTGCTTTCAGTTGTTACTGGCATTGAACAAGGACAAGTTAGTGCAACCATGCATAAACACAGCTAATGCCCGCTATGCAATGAGCAGTGACATGAAGGCTCCTTCCCCTCCCTCGATGCACGGCCACCCTCCAACTTACACAAGTGTCTAGCGTTCTCTCCAAGGTCAGCCAGTCAGTTCAGTATTGCTTTGTATGTGAGCAGTTGCTGTGGAAATTTTTTGGTTCTAACAATAAAGTTTTTGGGGTGACTTTGTAAAATGGGTGTCAGAACATAGAGTGTTTAATATGGAGTGGACAAATAGATACTTGTTTACTTACATGAGAGACAAAATATGCCTTGTTTACCAATAAATAATAGCCATTCTAAAGGAATTCAATCTTTGTCGCCATTTTGAATCAAAACATCCTGACTTAAGCAAATTGAACACCAATGAAAAACAAATTAAAGCATCCAAATTGTTGAAAAATCTCAGTGAGGAACAATGGTTTTTCAAGAAAGTAAAATCAGAAAATGTGGTGGTTACTAAGGCTAGTTTTCAGATTTCTAAAGAAATTTATTTAATTTTTTTTTGCTTTTTTTTTTGGAGGGCAGTTGGGGTTAAGTGACTTGCCCAAGGTCACATGGCTAGTAAGTATTAGGTGTCTGAGGCCGAATTTGAACTCAGGTCCTCCTAACTACAGGCCTTGTGCTCTATTCACCATACCACCTAGCTGCCCCAAGAAATTGATTTCAAACATGATTCTGGAGTACAATACGCTGATTGCTGACAAGAAGTGTAATATGTTCCATTAACTAAATGTAAACAGTAAGAAAATTTGAAAAATGTATTAAAACTTGTGCATCTTAGCAAAGTATTTTTAACATTAATGTGATTTCATGGTAAATGAAAATCTTAAGTAATAAGTACAATTAATTTATATCAATTGAAATTTCCATTTTTAATATGGTTTATTTGCAAAATAATTTAATCATTAATTATAACTTTATGTTATCTAATATCAGTTGGTCTCTCACTGAAGTAAGGCAATCATTTTATTCCTCCTACCTGATGCTATATCCCACTCAAACACAGTGGTTGTTAATACTTTCTCTTCTCTCCCAATGCTTACCACAGCACCTGGTCAGCTAAGGATTTGCCTCATGCTTTACCAAGAAAACCAAGGCCATTTGCCATGAATTCTCTCTTGTTCTCTCCTTATCTACCAGTCCTTGACATCATTATACATTCTTTCCTCCTTTAATCTCTGATGAAGTGATTGTCCTTCTCCCCAGTCTCTCTACATAAACACCAGATCTGATCCTTTCCTGTCTTTTCCAGATTACTCCCATTATAATTCTCCCTTGTTTATCTCCAATCTCTCCCTATCTATCAGTTTTTTCTGTGCTTTCTATAAACACATGCAAATCTCCCTATCTTAAAAAAAAAAACCTTATCAAGTTTCCATAATTTTTGTTAACTTGGCTCTGCATCTCTTTTCCTGTTTACAGATAAATTCTTTGAAAAAAGCCATCTACCCCATACATCCAATCAGCTGCCACATCTTTCTACCTCTACAATATTTCTAATATTAACCCCTTTCTCCCCACATATACAGCCACCACCCTAGTTAAGGCCCTAATTATCTCTTGTCTAGACCCTTGAAATAGTCTCCTATACAGTCTCCTTGCTTCCAGTTTCCCTCTATTCCAGTCCAAATTCTCCACAGGCAACAAAATTATTTTTCCAAAGCAGAAGTCTGGCCTTTTATATCTTCCTACTCAACACATTGCAGCGGCTCCTAATTACAACTATGATGAAATATGAACTCCTCTTTGGGGCATTTGAAGCTCTTGTCTACATGTCCCTTTTCTACCATTGCAGTCATTTTACATATTATATCCCACTCTAATACAGACATGCTGGCCTATGTATTCTCCTCACACATTATGTTCTATCTCCTCTTTATGCTATTGAAAAGACTGTGCCCCAGTGCCTGAAATGTTCTTTCTTCTTCACTGGCACCTCTTGGAAATCTTGTTTCCTTCAGAACAAAACTCATCTCAAGTGTTACTTTCTACATGAAGCCTTCTCTAACGGCCCCCAGCTGCTAGTGACCTCCCCCTCAAAAATGACCTTGAAATTTTTATGTACTTTGACATGAACATGTTTTTATGTACTTTCTCCAAACTCTTTGAAGGCAGGGGCCCCTCCACATTTTTTTGTATCCCTAGGGCATGGCAGAACTTCTGCAGAGTAACAGGTACCTAATAAATGATTATCGATTGATTGACCAATTTCACCAAAAGTAGAGTGACCCACTTCAGTGGGGAGCAGAGAGGGAGGAACTGTTCTTCTCCATCTTCCAGACAAACAGAGCAAGCTTCTTATTCCCCTTTGGTAAAGGAAGGAAAGGTGGGGAAGGAAGTTGCATGAAAAAGCTGGTTCAACAAACTGAAGAACTGGGGCAAGGGGGTTTGCACAAGTTATGAGGATGATTCTTTGTATACAAATAGCTGGCCAAAAAAAAAATGCTTTACTAGCACACTAAGGTGAAAAAAAAAAGATCCTGGAATGTCAAAATGAGATGGGAACTTATCATTCTGAACCCTTCCATTTTTCAGATAAAGAGAACAAGGGACAGAGCAGACCCATGGCTTACAAATCAGTCAAAAGTCAAGCAAATAGTTGCTGAAGAACTGACTCTAGAACCTAGATCTCCTGACTTCCAATCCATTAGTTTTTCCCACCAAAGGATTCGTCTTCTCCTGCCTTTTCCCCTGAGATTTAGGTGAAGGAAAGGGGAGAATATCTCATTAATGTTTCAGGCTAAACATAACAAAAGCCTGTACACCAAAAGAACATTTGGAAATATTTATGAATGATAAAAGACCTACATAATTAATGAAGGTGTAACTGACCCATCTCTAAACACATGCAATTTCCTGCTCTATTGTTTTGACACTGTAAAATATTACTTCAATACTGAATTTATCAACATTTATAATTAGGAGGGGATAATGAGGGTGGCAGTATTGGGGAATGGCTGCAAATGCTGAGTTCTAGTCTCTATATATACTTCAGTGAATCACAAAATATCAGAGATCATGTAGTCCAATCCTGTCATTTTACAGGTGAGGAAAATGAGACCAAGAGAGGCAAAGTCTTATGAGAAAATAGTAGAGTGAAAGGTAACAGCTAAAAGCAGCAGTTCTTACTCCCAGGACCTCAAAAAACAGAAAGAAAAAAATGTGTCAAATGAAACAAACAAAAAAAAAACAATCAAAAGAGGCAAAAGTGAAGAAATTTCCACAGGGAAGTTTCCACAGAAAATTTTCACACACATACACACACACACATACACTCACACACACATACACACACAGCAAAAGACTGCCCTGTTAGTTTTTCATTTTACTTGTCCCCTTGTCAATTTCGGACCCCATGTTACTCTAATCCCCCCCAGGACGTCATGCCATCATTCTATTCCTTATTCTGGGGTTCTAGTTTTAATTACTAGATAATGATTTGTTTCTTTTAAAAAAGATAATTACATATATTTCAAGTACAAAAAACATATGTAAATATAAGGTTTGTATATATTTGTGTGTGAGAAAGAGAGAGACAGAGAGACAGAGAGACAGAGAGAGAGAGAGACAGAGACAGAGACAGAGACAGAGACAGAGAGACAGAGAGAGAGAGAGAGAGAGAGAGAGAGAGAGAGAGAGAGAGAGAGAGAGAGAGAGAGAGAGAGAGAGAGAGA
>NW_027185616.1:6275536-6314842 GCF_028583685.1 Petaurus breviceps papuanus | reverse complement strand
AGAGAGAGAGAGAGAGAGAGAGAGAGAGAGAGAGAGAGAGAGAGAGAACAAAAAGTACAAAAAATAGTTCAACTAATTTTAAAAGAGACAGCACTAGCAACTGAGGGTAACTAGCCTAGGCTTCCTATTCAAGGAGCTAAACTTTATATACAAAGTAAAATTTTGAGAAGGGAAGGTTTAAGAGCAGTATTTCCACTAGTTTGTCCTTCCCTTCTAAAAGATGCAATTATCATTAAGTCACTGCTTTGGTCTGGGCAATCATTCAATCAGCAGAAACTTGTTAAGCTGCTGTTGTTTTTCCTTTATACTTAAAGAGAACCAATGACCTCACAATGTTGGGGCAAAGGTACACTATGTTCAGCTCTGACTGATCCATCCAATATCGGCTCGGAAGTGTCCTACAACAGACTGGGCACAAATAGTTTGTTTAAACATTTGGGATAGAGATGTCTCTATATTTCACATCTCCTGTTTCCTTCATACAATTGCAATTCTGCTTTGCTTGAAGACTACAACACTCTCTTTGCTATGGGCATGCCATCCTAGGCGGTCTTGTGCCAGTGTCTTCCATATCTCACAATTGATACTTAATTCTTTAGAGGGGCTTTGAAAGTATCTTTGTACCACTTCTCCTGACCTCCATGTGATGATTTGCCTTGTGCCAGTTCTCTGTAAAACAGTCTTTTAGGTAAACAGATATTTGGCATTGGAGCTGCCTGGCCAACATACACTCTTGGTGAGCATTGTGCTAGACTCTGAGGACAGAAATGCAAAAGTGAAAATAGTCTTTACCCTCAAAAAGCATATAATGTAGTCAGCAGAGACAACATGCATGTGTATATGTGTGTGTGTTTAAAATGGATACCAGGTAGTGTTGAAGGGAGGGCACCAGTAGCTGGAGCATCGGGAAGGGACTCATGGAAGACATTACTTGATCTGAGATTCAAAGGAACCTAGAAATTCTAAGAGGCAGAGGTGAGAAGGCAGTAAGTATATTCATAGCATGGAGGACTAGGAAATGAAAAGGAACAGAGATGAAAGATGAGGTGTTATGTACAAGGAAGAGCAAGAAGGCTGGTTTGGCTGGACCACAGAGGGTATGTAAGGGAGTGACATATAAGCCTGGAAATGTAGGTGTAAGGGGCTTTCAAAGACAAGCAGAGTAGCATGTATTTTATCCTCCAGGCAAGAACATCAAAAACTTAAAAGTGACATAGTCAGGCCTGTAATTTGGGAAGAACAATTTGGCAGCTGTGTACAAGACTGATAAAAATCATACACAATTATAATAATTCTTATAACTAAAATAAGAATAATTCTACTGTAACTAAAAACCAAATCATAGAAAATAAGAATGGCACAGGAAGTCCTAAAGTGGTTAAGAAGGTCTAATAAAAGAGGTGAAGGGAGAGATAAGGAGTAGAATACACAGTTTGGAACAGAAGCTGGGAAACTTTAACCAGTCAACAGATATCTTGGACAAAAAAAAAAGATTTTTAAAAATTCCATTAGAAATAGAGATAAAGAAGTTCTGACTTGAAATTGGAAGTCTGGAAAACCCAGATTTAAAGTATAAAAAATATTTTTTGTACATTTCAGAAGGCTGTTTATTATAACTTTGATGTAGGGAAAAAGCACTGGACCAGGAGTTATGATCCCAGGATTGTATTACTAGTTCAGTACCTAACTAGCGGTGTAACTTTAAGCAAGGTACTTTAACCTTTTTATTGTAACTGACTCATCTGTAAAATGAGGATGTTGATGCTGCCTCTGCTGTATTGAGAATCAAATGAGATAATGCAATATGAAAGAGATTTGAGGCATAATCAGATAGACCGACATTATCATCATCATCAATATCAACCATATTATTAAGTATAAATACTTTCTCCCCAATAGCCTCCAGAAAGAAATATTTTAATCAGGGAAACATAGGCCCCTCCAAACAAACTGTTTTTGAGCCTGGAGAGAGCAGTATTAGACTAGCCTGAAGTGTGAGGTGGGGAGATAGTTTCTAAAATTTTGAAAGCCCCAGGTGCCTCCCCAATGCTGTGTCCTTAAAGATAAGGGCCAGCTGCCACTTTCTGAGAGCCCCCTAAGGACTCCCAGCAAGAGAGAATTGGGGGCAAGAGAGTGTGACTCCATAATAGCTGAATTACTTCTCCTTAATCTTTCCCAAGCCCTTAGAAGAGAATCGCAGTTCTGTTCTAGGAACTGACATCCCTGTGCTGTTTCAGAAATAATTGTGTTGCAGCAGAATTGAATTCAATCCATGCCCCCTGAAGATTCAGCAAAAGCTGGCCCTATCACTTATTCTAATCTATAGAACTGTTGGCAGTATGTTCAATAGAAAACAATCTGTATTTATTCCCAGTGTTGCTCAGATCTAAGAGGGCACTGTCTCTTGCTGGAGCTCTCAAGGCCAGCCTAATGAGTAATGTGCTGCTGGAAAGGAAGCAGAAATGGTAAAGGATCTGGTGGACACACAGCAAGGCTGCCCTGATGGACAGGTGGGAGTGACACTTTGGCCAGTTTCTCTTTTCTGACCCCCAGAATGTCTAGAGCTCTAACTAGCTGCTAGGGAGTCTCATCATTTGCCCTTTAGTCTTTAAAATTTTTAAAAATGAAACCGGTATTCTCTTTAAAATGATATGGGTACTCTTCTGGTGCAAATGATCACTTGTTTTGTAGTCTACACTCTTGAGAGTTGCCTTAGAGTCCCTAGGGCACTGATAGGCTGAATAAGGACAGATGGTATAGAAAGAAGTCTTTCTGACAGCTCTCTATCCATTACATTGGGATTGCCTCTTAAGTCTTAGGCCTCATTCTCTTTCCATTCCCCTCTTCAAAAGGTTTTTTTTTTTTTTTCTGTGTCCCTTCCTCTATAAGATGCCTGGAAATCTGATGGTCTAATTTGAGCTAAAGTTGTTTTGGCTAACAATGGCTTAGGATGTGGGTGGGCCGTGTAATACTGGAAAGAAGCACAGGACTGGGAGTTGGGAGATGTTCTATTCCCTGCCTCTACAGCTAAATGGTTATATGACCTTAAGTAAATAATTCCACTTCTCTGACCTTCCAGTGTACTCATCAGCAAAATGAGGAAGGGAGAGGTAAAGGGTATAGTAAAGGCCCTTCTTTAATGGTTGCTATGCAATGTGCTTGAATTTTAATTTCAGTTAACTAGAGGCATACAGGGGGGAGGTGAGGAGGTGGATGCATGTGTCCCAAACTTAAAAAGGGCTCCTTAGAGCTAGACCTGAAAAAAAAGGCAACATGAGACTCATCCAAGGAAAAATGTCAGCCTAACCAAAACTGACAGTTACAATAAGCCATCCCATATTGTCAATCAAATATTCAAAACAACACACATATGCAGAGGTAAGGGGAGGTTTTGATTCCATATTTAGGCTCCTACCTAAGCAATGAAATAAAATGAAAGGGGGAAAATTTCTTAAGGCTATTTTGATCTAACCAAATTATCCCCTCCCTCAGCTTAATGATTAAAGTGATTTTTCGATGTAACATCAACTAGAAGAAATCCCTAAGCTCTAGGTTTCTCCTTCCAGACCAGCTCCTTCAACTACCTGGCTACTCTAGTCACTTACCTGATTCCCAGACAATATCCACTCAGATAAGTACAAAGCTTACATAATGTAGAAAGTCAGTGTGATAGATTTGATATCAAGCAGATAGATTCAATGTCAAGAGTATGGAAAAGCTCAGTTCAAGTCTGCCTCTGAGACATACTAACTATGTGATCCTAAGCAAGTCACTTGATATCTCAGTGCCCCTTACCCACCAAGTGGCCTTTATAAACAAACAGTTCTCAAAAGAAGGGTTGCAAATTATTCACAACCACATGGAAGATGCTCTAAATCATGAATAAAATAATTTTAAGGCAAAACAACCCTAGGGTTTCACTTCACACACTCTGAAAACTTGCAAGAAAAAAAAAAGAAAAAATGGCAAGAGAGTTTTGGAGAGGTTGTGGAATGATAGGCAAACTAATACATTGTTGATAGAGCTGTGAAGTGGTACAACCATTTTGGGGAAAATATTTTGAAAAAATATGTATACATATATATATACATATATACACAAATAATAGTAAAGGAAATCATTCCTCATACAATATATTACAAAATATTTATGTCAGCAATTTGTGATTGCAAATTGGAAGCAAAGTAGAAGCCCATCATTTGGGAAATAGCTAACAAATTGTGGTACATGAATGTAATGAAATATTACTGTTCTATAAAAAAAATGATGGCATGATTAATACAGAGAAGTATTGAAAGATTCATATGAGCTGATGCAGAGTAAAATAAGCAGAACCAAGAAAGCATCATACATGGCGACTACAATGTAAATGGAAAGAACTACAGAGCAAAAAATCAAAGGTAAATATAACAAAATTATAAAGATCAAGTGAATAAGGACTCAAATGAAGACATATAAGAAGACATCCCCCAATTCCCTTACCCATCTTAACTTCCTAGAGGTGGGAAGTCCACAGGAGTTACATATTGCCCATGTGTTTAAACTTTTTCAATATATAAATAAATCAGTTTTGTTGATTTTTTTCCTAAATAAGAATAATGTTATTTGTTATATGGAATGATTTTCTGGAAAAGAGAGGAGAAGGAATACATAAGATAACTATGATGATATAAGAAACAAATGACTTCAATAAGAATTTCCATATTAAAAAAGAAAAGACTTGTGGCCCCAAACAATTCTTCAAGGCTACCAATTACAGGGAAAGTGTGGCCTTCTTTAGTATTAGAGTTTCCTTATCCAGGATTTATCTATATCAAAGAAATCACAGCATTAAACTTTATTCTTTATATCATAAAAGGATTCAAATAGTATGAGACTCTGTGTGTGTGTGTGTGTGTGTGTGTGTTTAAGGAAGCTAGGGATTCCATGGGACAAAGGGGAAGAGAAAGTGCTTTAAGCACTTTGTTGTGTACAAAGAGCAATCAGAAAGTCTATCTGACTAGAACAGAGAGTGCACAAAGAGAGTAATATGACATGAGGCTAGAAATAGAGGTGGGAGCCAGAATGGGCAGGGATTCAAATGACGATCCTCATATCATCCCATGAAGACAGACTTGACCTAGGCAGCTATGTGGCACAGAGGATACAGTGAATATATAGTAAAGATGAGTCAGGAGGCTCATTTTCATATGGGACTGCAGTTTAAAAAAAATCACAGCTCTAATGTTAGAAAGGCTCTTTGAAGTTATCTAGGCCAACCTTTATGGATGAGGAAGTTGAAGCCCAATGAGATCAACTATCTTGTCCAAGATTGCACAAGTACATGACAGAGCCTGAATTCAAACTCAGATCCCCTGCCTCAAAACTGAATACTGCTTCCATTGTCCCATAGTTTCTATGACATTTTAGAGGTTTAGCCAAGGAGAAGTCACTTTCTAATAAGAGATAGGGAATGGAACTGTTATTTCATTGATATAGAGTCCTCCAAGTGAGGCCCAGCTACTCCTGAGACCCTTTCAGGGAGTCTAAAAAGTTGAAACTATTTTCATAATAAAAGGAAGTATTAATATCTGCTTTATCACTATACCCTAAGGACCATGGGAATTTTCCACCTGATCTGGAGCCAAACCTTCCATATATGTTGTATCCATCATCCAATGTGAGCTACTTGTGATCAAGGACAATCTTCCTTTTCTATTTGCATCCCAAGTGTAACACAGTGTTTTGTGCATAGTAAGAACTTAATAATAACTTCATTCATTCACTCATAATAATAACTAAGAAATTTTCTTACTCCTCCCTTTTCCAACTATATATTTGTGAGACTAAATTTTCTCCATATACTTTAATCCAAACAACATATCACTACAATTTCAATAGAAATAAAAAGCAGATATGAGAATATAACTGTCTTCTAGTAAACCAGATATTCAAAAGATTTTCAAAAATATGTAAAACAATGATCTTCTTCCTACTTTTTGTTTTATGAAATAGTTATTTTTCATGAAAACATGTCACTTAAAGGCAATTAAATATTTTAAGAAGATATGTTTTAATTTCTAATATAGTAAATGTTGGCAATATGACCCACATAAATAAAAGCTCTTTGATGTTCACAATTTTTAAGACTGTGAAGAGATATTGAGAGTAGTCATCTCTACAGTGAAAACTTTATTATGTATTTAAAAGGAATGGCAAGTTGTGCATCATTGATTTGCAGTTTTATGGGCAATCATCTTACTTTATCACACTATGTTATGGAACTGTTTGTTTTATTCCATAAATTAAAAATAAAATATTTTTTTAAAGAGAGAGATACTGAGACCAAAAAGTTTGAGAATCACTGATATAGGAGTCTCCTCGAGGAGAAACTCCCTCTATTGATGTAAATCAGCACCTTCTCCACCACTTGGCTTCTCAACGAGTCAGCTAGAGCACCAACTGGTTAATTAACCCATCCAGAATGACACAACCAGCGTCAGAGCTAGGATTTGAATTCTGGTCATTCTGGCTCCAATGTTCTTAATCATTCTTTCTAGTCATTCTGGCTCCATGGTTCTGAATCCACCATGATTTGTGGCCCAGCTTTTAAATAAATCTCAAATAGGAGTTCTTAATCTTTTTGTTTTAATCTCATAGATCCCTTTGGTATTTGGTGAGTTCTACAGAGACCTTCATGAAATAAAATTTTTAAGTATGTAAAACTAAATATGTATGATTATGGAGGAAACTATGTTGAAATAGTTATCAAAATATTTTGGGGGGGTGGTTAACAAGCTTACTTTAATCAGTCAAATATATATCATTTACCTAGTTCAGGGGAAAAAGGTCAGCACCCCGAACTTCAGAGTATACAGACAGAATTATCAAGATGGAGAAACAGATCAAGTAGACAGGTTTCCAAACTGTCCAACCATTACATCCATGCCAAATCAACATCTGGGTTTTTTCAAAGCCAGGGGGCTCTCAACAATGGCTTCCCAGAGTCTCATCTGATCAAATCACAGAACACTTCCCAAAGTGAGCCCCCTATCAAAGTATTTTTAAAAGCTAATGTTAAGCACACTTGATTTTAAAATGTGGATAAATGTTGGAGGGAGGTCTTTATTTAAACAGCCTATGTCCCAAGCAGCTGATGTTCACATTTGGTCAAGTTTATGTAAGAAATTATGAAGTCCACTGGTAATAACTAATCTGCCTGGCTAATGTGGTCTCAGCCCCTTTTCCGGAGACTTCATATGAATCAAGGTATTCTGGAAATTCATTATGCAAACAAGTGAAAAAAGATGGTTAGCCAAGCCCTGACCAGTTTTTTCTAGAGGGTCTCTGAGGGCAATATTGAAATCTTTGGTTGGGGAAAAGATCCTGTTTCCCCCTGCCTCAGGTGAAGGTTTTGAAAGGCTGTGAATTCAGAGAAGGGTCCAAGCTATATAGTTCCCAATGTTTGAGTTATGAGGGGTGAGAAAAACCACTTTTCTCCTTGCCTTTATCCTGGGCCCCCCAATCAGTTGCAGAAAGGTATTTGCAGTCTGATGTGGAAGGAGTACTTTTGACAATTCTGAAGGAAAGGAGACAAGATATTAGAAGTAAATAAATTAATAAAACATTAAACAATAGATTTTCAGAATCAAAACACAGCTCAACTTTGTAAGTATAATTGGCATAAGATAGAAAATCCAAAGAAATAGTGAAGGGAAAATTGGAACAATAGGAAAGCTACAAGCTAGACCAGGAGCCAGAAAGGAATGAAGAAAGTAGCTAGTCTTAAACAAACCATCAGAACTTGGTACAACACTTCGTCTTGTAGGCAGGGCCTAGTATCTGAGGTGTGGTTTGAGTAAATGTGCCACATGTATATACTAAAAAAGAAAATAAAAAGAAAGAGAGAAGAAAGAAAAATAATACCCCCCATTATTTCTTGAGAATCCACTACTGGTGATTTAAGTACATTCCCCTTTATGGAAATACCCCAGCCCTAAGTCTATGATTATATGACAGGATATCTCTTCTTCTAAGCAGAAAATCATGAGTGCAGAGTATATTCTTTCAGCTCCTTCCTATCTGTAGCAGACAACGATTAAGACTACTAAATGTTCTCATTACCCAACCAAACTGCCTAGTAACAAGTGACGGTATAGAAAAAAGATTTACTGATTCTCTTTAACATAGTTCTGAAATCTGTGCTTTCACTTCTTTACTTTCTTCTTGGAGTTCAAACAGCTCTCTGAAAAATAACTCACCTTAGCTTATGGTTAGTAACCACATTTCTAATTTGGTGTCTATAATCAAATCAATTATATTTGTCCCATTATTGTAGAGCAATTTAGCTCTTCATATTCCGCTAGTGATTCCCCCAAAATTCTTCAAACCTGCTGTCTAGTCACTACAGTATTCTAGTTTGTCACATTCAAATAAGCAAGTAAGACAACTTCAGTCTCTGCTTCTCTTAGAATTCTGAGCAGATTTATGCCACAGACAATTAAACTATCAACCCTGATGACTAAGCAAGTGCTTTTCTCAGAGGCAAATTAATATCTTAGACAAGTGAACTGTCAAAGGTCATTCTCTTAAAAGTTCAGTACTTTATAGGCACACACATACATTCACACAATTATGAAACAAATTTAAATTTCTTGATTTACTGAGAAGAGAATATGATTGACTTCCTTGATAGAATGAAAGCTTGTTAAGTTCAAGATTTCTCATTTTTATCTCTGCATTCCTAGAGCCTGACTTATACTAGACTCTTAATAAATGCTTGTTGACTGATCCCCCATATTTGGTCCTGACCAGGATCACTGTCCATTTTGAAGGGTTATTCAAAACACATACATTAGGATGGGCTAATAGAGTGGACTTTCCATCATCTGCCCAGAAAACAACTTTCATCCCTCTCTTTTTGTTTTCGTTTCCTGTAAAGACTATGTCTATTTTCTTTGTAGGGTTCATGAATCTCATTGAAGAGGCACTGAAATATCCTGGGGCAATTATCACAATGTAATCTCCAAACAGCAATATTTGAAGACCTTTATCATCTATTCAGTTCAGTTTAGCCATTGTTTTCAGTTGTATCCAAGTCTTTGTGATCCCTGTTGTTTTGTCTTGAGTTTTTTTTTCCAAAGATATTGGAGTAGTTTGCCCTTTCCCTCTCCATCTCACTTTACAGATAAAGAAACTGAGGCAAAGAGTTAAGTGACTTGACTAGGGTAACACACCTAAGTGTCTGAGGTTGAATTTTAACTCAGGTCTTCCTGTATCCAGGTCCAGCACTCAATCCAATATATCACCTGGCTGACCCTTAATATTATTATGTATATAAATTCTGAAAAATAAGAAATACTATTAATAGTTGTCATATACATAAACCTTTTTGATTTTATTATCTTTATGATGAAGAATTGAAACTAATAGAGGTTAAATGACTTACCCAGGGTCATACAGCTAGGAACTGTAAATATGCTACCAAAGCTGGATTTGAACTCAGCCCATCAATTAATATGTGCCAGTTATTGTGCTAAGTACTGAGGATGAAAAGAAAAACCAAAGACACAGTCCGGGTTCTTGAGAATGTCACTGTCTAATGGAGGAAAGAACATGACAAGTATATACAAACAAATTATATTCAGGATAGATTGAAAATAATCAACATAGGGAAGGAACTTGCCTGACTCCATATCCAGCTTTCTATGTACTGTGCCACCTAATGGCCTTGTTCCCATCTAAGGTCATTTAAATTGACTTTTTGTTTCATTTTTATGCCTTTGCTGATACTGATAATTAAAGGATCCTTGAACAGAGTTGTTGCAATGGTTGCATTTATCAAGGAATGTTGTGATATATGAGATAATTGAAGATGCTAGAAAACTATTTGAGAGCACTGAAACAGTAGATTCCTAGAATCAAGGACTGCTGTCTCTAGGGGCAACCAGGTGGCACAGTGACTAGAGTACCAGGCCTGGAGTCAGGAAGACTCATCTTCCTCAATTCAAATCCAGCCTCAGACACTTA
Organism: Petaurus breviceps papuanus; assembly: GCF_028583685.1. NCBI lineage: Eukaryota > Metazoa > Chordata > Mammalia > Diprotodontia > Petauridae > Petaurus > Petaurus breviceps. The sequence continues at coordinate 6,304,834 of NW_027185616.1, read as the reverse complement.
CTAGCTGGATGGTTCGTTCCTCAGTTTCCTTATCTGTAAAATGAGCTAGAGAAGAAAATGGCAAACTATTCTAGTATCTTTGTCAAGAAAATTCCAAATGAGTTCATGAAGAGTCAGACATGTCTGAAACAACAACATAAACAGAAACAGAGATAGCCCTAGGAAAGAATTCAGAATAAACAAAGTTTGTCTTTGGTGTTTTGTCCCTACTCATTTCACCCTCACTTTCACCAGGTTACAATGCCTTCAAATTTAGAAGAAGATAGTTTGAGAAACTAGTCTACCCATGAGTTTACAGAATTAGGTATCCAGAACAAAAAGAGACCACAAACATCACCTAGTTCTATCCTTTCAGCTTATAATAAGGGTGTAGCAAATAAGGAAACTAGATCCACGCAGAAAGATTAAGTGATTTGCCCATGATCATATAGGAAACACTAGACCCAAGATTTGAATTTAGGTTTTCTGACTCCAAATTCTGCTCTCTCAACCACAACACACAGTCAAGCTTCTAATACTCTAGGGAGGTCTATTGGCCCATACTTACTTGGCACTAGCTAATTAAGAAAAACAAATTTACAAATATAGAAAGAAAAAAAAAGCATAGATGTAAGTTTTAAGGTGCTCTAGATAACCACTTAGGTATTTTGTCAACATTCCCATTGTAATGTTATTAAAGATTAATTTCAACTATTTCTTTCTTCCCCTTGAACTTGTACAGAGGCCTTCAGGTTGAGTGGATCATTCTAGGAATTAAATATGGTTTCCAGAGGTACTTGCATATTAAATGGAGCTATCCTAGAAAGGACAATACTTAACCCACAAGAGAGATTCTCTCTTTGTGAAATTTCAGGCTTGGGTTGTGAACAATTCATATAGGAAACAACTGGGCTTGGAGTCAGAAGTCATGGGTTGAATTCTTGTCCTGTCATTTACTATCTGGGTGATGTTTAATGAATCATCCCCCCCCCCCAAGCTTAATTTTATTTATCTGAAAAATTAGGAGGGACAAAATGAATAAGGGGTCAGATAGGTGGCTCCAGATTCACCTTCCTGAATTCAAATCTGGCCTCAGACACATTCTAGCTGTGTGACCCTGGGCAAGTCATTTAACCTTTTTGCTTCAATTTTCTCATCTGTAAAATAAATTGGATAAGGAAAAGGCAAATCTTTGCTAACAAAACCCTAATTGGTGTCACAAAGAATAGGACACAGCTCAACAATAAAGAATGCTACCAAAGGTAATAAAAGGAAGAAAAATTGTATATTATTAGCAACCATATGGAAGATTGCAAGGATCTTATAAATCAAAATAACTCTGAGGTCTACCTCAAATCCAAAAGTTTGGTAAAAATGGCCAAGTATGGAAGTAGGCAATGTCTAAGAGACTATATAGGAAGATAGGTACACTTATACAGTGTTGGTGAAATTGAATTCAGCCAACCATTGTGAGATAAAATTTGAAATTATACTTTTAAAATTGTAATTAAAATGTCCATACTCTTTATCCTAGAAATCCCGCTACTAGGCATATATCCCAAAGAGGTAAAAAACAAATAGAAATATGTATATGAATATACCAAAAAATCATAGCAGCTCTTTGTAGTAGTAAAATACTGGAAACAAAGTTGCTACCCATTGCTGGATGATATCATGGTCTATAAACATAAGGGTATAATACTATGCTATAAGAAATGATGAATATGAAGAATTTAGGAAAATACAAGAAGACTTATAGATAGCTGATACAGAACTCAACCAGAAAACTAAAGAAAAGAGAAACCATGGCAGGGTGTCATCATGTATGTAAGGCTATCCAGTTCAGAAGAAAATGGGAAGGACATACATCTGAGGATAGTTCTGTCCCCCTGGAAATCACTTAGATTAGGTACTAAGTTGAATGAAAAGTAAATTCCCCATTGTGGAATATGACAAACAGTTTTGGGGTAGATTTTCTGAGGGAAATATCATCAATGGAGAAGAGTCATAAAGTGAGCAACAGGGGAAATAGAAAAAAAAAGACTGAAATTACTGAAGATCTCAAGGGTAAGAAAATTCAGTTAAAAACCTAGATTACAAACTAGTAAATAAAACAGATGCTTATCAGACAAAGGAAATGCATTTGGTTGAGTTACTAAACTTTGTATCCTCTCTTTTAAAAAGCCCTTGTTACATGAGATAACTATCTGTATATAGAGGGGACAGAAGGATAATTAATGTTATGTAAAAAAAATCAATAAAAATAAGATAAAATTCTTAAAAAGCAAAAAAATTTTGGACTTGATAATCTCCAAAGCCCCTTCTAGCTCTAAATCTTATAATCCTATGAATGTATATTCTAGTTGCCTGCAAAACCAATCCTAGCCTATACAACAAGGCAGGCATAAAGCTCTGGGCTAACATACAATGCACTTTAATGTCCTAGTAGCAGATTGCCTGCCCTAGTGAAGAAGGGTTCCATTTCCTGTCTTTTGGCCTCTTTTGCTCTATAGCTTGTGGAATCTTTTCACAGACTGCAAACTGCCAGGGAATGAACATTGCTAATGAATAAACATAGTCTGGCACTTTATAATGTTAGGGATTAGGTTGGGGAAGCAGGAGAAGCAAGATATCATTCCATCATGAATTATGACTAAGTAGATATTGCTTGTCATTTGCTATATTTTCAGGGTTAATGAGGTCCCCCTTCATGGTCTGCAAGTACAGCTGTGAATTCATGAAATCATTCAACATTGTATTTTTTGTACAGAAGTGGATGAGTTGAATGGTAATCAGTCCTGAAGGGTTGCAGTTTATATTATGGATCAAAGCTATACCTATATGTGAAAAAATCACTTATTGATTCTTTTCTTAAAAAATATGTAAACATATATGATCACCTATATACTGATATGTATACACATACATACATATATATGTATGTATATTTGGGTGAGAATTTACCATAAGCCCTTTTTAAGAAGCAAATTTAGAACTATCTTGGAGTATTTTAATAATGTTTTTTCTCTTTTTTCTTTTTAGAGGAGGGTGGGTAGGGGCAATTGAAGTTAAGTGACTTGCCCAAGGTCACATGGCTAGTTTGTGTGTGTGTGTGTGTGTGTGTGTGTGTGTGTGTGTGTGTTAAGTGTCTGAGGTCACATTTGAACTCAGGTCCTCCTGACTCCAGGGCCTGTGCTCTATTCACTGTACCACCTAGCTGCCCCTATCTTGGAGTATTTTAGATTATTTTAGGTAAGCCATTCCATTAAAATTAAATTTTAAAACATTTTGAGCTTTAAAGAACTGAAGAGAAGATGGAAATCATGAGTTAGTAAACTAAGATGCCAAAGAAAAGTTGTACATTGGAAAGATAGAATCACAGGGTTTTCCAGAGTGGAAGGCATACAGCTTTCTATTTGGGTGTGCATAAAGAATATAATAACATTTTTTTCCTGAGGAACAGCCCATATAACAGACAAAAGCTATAAATAAAAGTTTTACCCATTATAAAGAACCTACACAGAAGCAGAATTAGAAAGGAGGTCCTACACTAAGAAGTTACAAGTAGGAAGTTAAAGGGTTTTAGTTCTCAAACTACTCCAAAGCCAACAGGAGCTTCAGAAAATTTTTCAACTGTAAAAACAAGATCAGAGAGAGTTGATTGTAGATGTACTTTACTATTTGTTTGTGTTTTACATCTGCAATCCTCCTTGGATTCAACTCCACAGAACAAGATGAGTCTCCTAGGTTAAACTCATCATGTCTAATCTAATCATCAAGTTGGTAACTCAAGTCCTCACTGACATTATCTCCTCTTCCCTCTGATGTGAAGACTGAAGAATCATCCTTTATAGAGGGAAAAACTAGACTTTTCAGCTTACTCCACCCTGCATCTGCTGCTTCACTTAGTTTCAACTTCCTATATAACATGCTCCCTAGTCAATTGCCCATGGCATCCCCCCTTTCCTGACTCCTTTTGTGTGCTCATTTCCCATTAGATTGTAATTATATTCTAAAAGAGTAGAGTCTTTCTTCATATTTCTTTTATCCCCCTTGTTTAGGACAGCACCTTCATAGTAGGTGCTTAATAGATGTTTATTGAATTGGATGGGTACCACTAACTCATATTTTCTTTTACAGATTAAATCATTGTAAAGTTCAGGAAAATTCTACTGCAATGCATCATTATGAGATGGAGATAAACCTGTTTTTCAAAAGTTAAGTCATGTGAGTATAATCATTTGCTGGTTCTAGGGTGGTACTGTTTCAGTGTGCTTTCCAAGAACTAGCCTAGCTAAATTCTGAAAGGTTCATCATTAGTAATCTATCTACCAGCTGCTAAGTAATGAATTATTTAATCATGGTAATCCATAAAACAGAGAAAAATATGTAACAGTCCTTTCCACTTCTCTGATAAGTAGTTGTAGACAAAAGGAAAGGAGAAGAGAGGAGAGCAGAGGATAGTAGAGGAAAGGAAAAGTGGGTGAAGGATGCTAAAATCATACAATTTTTTGACCTGCTATAAACTTTGACTTAACCATTGATATATGTACTGAAGAACCATTGATATAAGTGGTCAGTACAACCTTGTGTCCCAACCTGTACATTAGGCAATCTGTATCCACTTGAATTTTCTTAAGTGGATAGTAAGACTGAATTCTTTTCAGTCATTTTGGAAGAACAAAGTAATGAAAAAAATAGTATTAAGGGATCAAGAATGACTAAACAAAGTGCTGTATATACATATAATGGAATACTTTTCTACCATTAAGTAATAAGGAATAAACATTGACAAATCCTGAAAAGCATGGAGAAACTTATGATGCTAAGTGAAATGAACTAATGCAGGTGAAGTAAGTAGAACCAGTAGTACAATATACACTGTGACTACAACAATGGAAATGGAAACAACAAAACAAACACTGAATGCTACGAAATTATAGCAACCTAGCTTTATCTCAAAAAAAGAGATAATGATGCGCTATCGCCCTCTCCTTTCTTTGCAGAGGTGGGGAAATAGGGGTGTGCAATATTGGATATAATATCAGACTACTTTAATATGTTGTTTGGATTTGCTGATTTTTTTACCTTTGTTGTAAGGGATGGTTTTATGATAGAGGGAGAATATGGATACCTCGGTAAATATAGGTAATGTAAAAACAAAGGATAATAATAATGTCTTTGTAACAGGAACTGGCCATTAGATGTTCAATACTTTGACCATGATACTCTATCTGGTTCCAACCCAAAAGGATGCTTGAGAAGAATTCTAGTCATATGTTAATAAAGGGCACTGCCTTCCACTTTAGAGCATGTACATTCTGTGACTTTTTCCTGTCTATTTATTGTGTGATGAGGAAAAGCCTTTTAAATGATGACAGAGATGGAACTGAAGATGCCTACAAAAGACTCCAAAGGAGAAACTGGTCTCTCTTTCCTTCCTATAGTCAATGAGGTATAAAAACAACTTTCTGAGCTTTGGAAAGCATGAGTTGGGTTTGGGAGATTTTCTCACACTGGACTAGCTTGTGTGTGCATGGTATACCAGGCAAGTCTATCCCTAGGATGGGTTTCTTTACTTTTTTTTCTTTTGGCATGCAGTGTTTGGAAATCTTCAAAAGTCAGAAAGCCACCCCATGTCTGGCAGTGAACCAGAAAAAAGATATCCCTGATGAATGATCTGCTTGGCATAGACAAGCATTGAATCAACCCTGAATCTAAGATGAATCCTACAAGCAAGGAAGTGACAACCATCAGTATGCTGTACCCGGAGGTGATGGTGGTTTCAACTGCTTTAAGTCTGAGCCCACTCTCCTCAGGGACTGAAATGGTGAAGGGAGAGCATGATTTGATTTGGGAAAATGTTTGTACCTCTGTTCTCATTATGCCTTCTCAATAAATACCTCTTGGTAAAAGTTGATGTCAGTTTGTTAACTGATATCAAGGAGGAACCAACTGTTCAATAATGGGTCACTAAACACTGGTCTTGATGATATTGAGAAGATATTAATTAGAACTGGCATTAGGAGGGCATTGATGGAAGGGGAGCCAAAATCAATAACATTTAAAGAACTCTACTGCAATTTAAAAGATCCCCCTAGGACTTCGAGGCAGAAGATGTAGCCAAACACAGGGACTCAACTTGCTAATAAAAGTAAGAGGAGTGGGAGTGAGGATTTGGGGGAGTATAAGTCCAATGTCTCATATATTTTTTAAAAAGAAAAAAATACATTAAAAATATCAGTAATTACCAAACCATATCTACTTTTCCCATATCTGCAAGATATTTATGTAAATTATTATACAGAAATATTGAGGGCATTCTTTTCAAAAGCATGTGAAGGAAACAGGCTTTTACAAATGTTGTGTAACAGATCTCATATATATTATCCTTCAATATTTATGTATGGAGGAAACTGAGGCAAAATTGTTTAAGTGACTTGTGCATGCTCACACAGCTAACAAGTATCTGAGGTCAGATTTGTAAGGGTTATGGGATTTAAAGATCTTCCATGCCCCATTGGACTTCCTGATGTAGCAGGGAGGGGCGGAGCAAGAGGAAGCAGAAGCCAAGCTAGAGTTCCTGCAGTGGCTAGCAGTGGCAGCGATGGCGGCAGCAGCAGCAGAGGCAGCGGCAGCGGAAGCGCGAACCCCTTTTTGAGTCAGCCAGAATTTCTGCTAAGGACTCCTGCTGAGTACTGCCAGGGGCCACAGCTGCTGGGAGCACGCTTCCTGGACGCTGGGTGGTTGCTGTGAGTGGGGAGAGGAGGACCTTTGCCTGAGGTAGCCTGTTCTGTTTTAAAGGCTTGAGAATGTGGGTGCTTTCTACTTTATCTACCTGTGCCAATTTCATAACTACTCTGATGGCTTTGACTTTCTGGTTTTGGGACTCAGTCTTTTGGTATTTTAATAAATGTTCTAGCTTATTCCCCCATATAGAAAGCCTGATATATTTCATGATTGATAATCACATCAGCATATCTGTAATTTCCGTAGGCATTGAAATATTGCATTGCTGATACAAGATTTGAACTCAGGTCCTCCTGACTCTAGGTACAGTATGATACCTAACTGCCTTATATGTGGTTAAGTCAGCAGAAGCTCCTGTTCCAAATAACATTATTCTGACTTGATCAAGTCCCTGAACAATATGGAGCTGTCTAATTGAGACCTCTAATGACTCAAAAGAATCCAACCTTACTAATCACATGAGAAAATTCAAGTGGATACAGACTGCCTAATGTCCAAGTTGGGACACGAATGGTTTTGACAACCATATTACTGGTTCATATATACATACAGACATGTATTATATATGTGTAAATGCATGCATGTCTGTGAACACACATATACATATAAACATATACACAATGTGTGTATGTATATATACATATATATATATATATATATATATACTTACATTTATATCTCTTGGGCAGACACTGCAGAGGGATGATGAGTTCGGCACAGAAATAAGGAGAAAGAGAGAGGATAGACATATATAAAACTACATTTTTAACATTGAAACTCTTCCAGTTTGGCTATATGGATTTAACTCATGGAATACCACAGTTATCAAAGATTTAAAGGTGAGTTCACCTGCAGAGAGCTATGTAGCAGGCACAAGCTGTCTAGTTTTTAATTAACATAAAATGCACAAAAGAGAAGTATAAAAGAGAAACATGACCAGAGGAAGTGGTCATATTGTAAGGGTAAGGGTTGACCACTTGAGTGATTCATTGGTACCCATATGATATCAAGAGAAATAGAGGAAAGTCCCCAGCATATCAGCTGTGAATCCTGCAAAGGAGTAGTGAAAAGAACTGGACAAAAGTTTCTCAGGATAGCAAGGCAACATTGGGTTACCATCTGTTCTGTGAAAGAGAGTATGAACGGGGAGGAAGAGACAAGATATCAGAGTAAAAAAAGGAACTGCTTAAACTCCCACTTCAAACACCTCTGATACCTGTAAAAAAATGACTCTAGACAAATTTTAGAGCTACAGAACCCACAAAGTGGCAGAGAGAAACAAATCTCCTGCTGAAGGCAGCCTCACAGGCCAACTGAAAGGGTCTATCATACCAGGTTGCTAGTGGCACACAGTGCTGCCTGAGCTACATTGGCTCAGACTCATGGCACAAAACTGGCCATAAAAGACTTCAGAAGAGTGAATCACCAGTAGCTGTGGTGGTTTCCAGACTTCTCAACCCATAAATGCCAAAGAGAAAGTAAAAGATCAGTAGGGAAGTCTGTTGAAACTGTGTGAGAGAAGAGCAAAGTCATTCCAAAGTTAACAAAAAGGGATCTCCTTAGCCATAGCAGGAGAAGGATATTCACTGAGAATTTTGAGGTCATTTCAAGATAATTTAATCAAGTAAATTTTCTGATGCAATCCATGGAGCTCATTCCTTGAGACTTGATTGGTTTATGAAACCTAGGCTCCGAGTACTGACATAACTTCCTCATATTCTAAGTATAAAACAGTCACAAGGAAATCCTTGTGGATTATGACTAGATATTTGACTTATGGATTACAGTGGGAGCTTCACTCAGCTAAACCAATTACATTAAATTTCTTAAAACTTTGCCTTCACAATGTTATTTCTATGTTTAAAAAAAGATTCAAAAGCTTACCATTTATACATGATCAAGTGTTGACTCTTCAGCCCATAACTCAAGGTCTTAAAGAAACTAGTGTTCCCTTGCATAGTCATCTTTATTAATAAACAACTTTCAGCTTAGACCACTTTCTTCCATTGCATTACTTTTAATATTCTATGAATATTTCTACTCAGTTCCAACTATCTTTGGAATTCCATTCCTTTTTCTCTCTACTTGTCCACATCTCATTGTCCTTCAGAGAGTATAGTGTCATGAAAAAAATATTCGAGATTTCAAGTCAGAAGGCTTGAGTTAAATTCCTAGTTTTACTATTTACCATCTGTGTTCTTAGACAAGTCACTAAAACTGGTAGGTGGTAGGGAAGGTGGGAGCCCATTTCTTCATTCGTGTAATGAAAGGTTGGTAAAAATGAATTCTGAGGCCTTTTCTTCCTCTAAATCTTTTAAAAATGTCATTGTGAAAAATCTCTAAGGAAAAGCATGGCAACATGGTATGGCAGAAAGAGCTCTGGCCTTGGAGACATGAGAAGCTGGGACTTGAATCCTACACTTCTCCAACACTTACTAATTGGGAGACCATGACTGAATCACCTTTCTCAAAGCTTTAGTTTCCTCATATGTAATAGGAATAATGATATCTGTAATTCCTATGGTGAAGGCTCATATTAGATAGTGTATTAAAAGTCATGCCTCTGTGTGAATTCCAGAGGGAGAGCCAGGATGGCAGAGTAGAAAAGCACTCATTCAAGCTCTCCCAACATTCACCTCCAAACAATTTTAAAATAATTCTGCAGATTGAATTCTGGAGTGACAGAGCCAACAAAAAGTTAGAGTAAGTTATTATTCCATCCTGAGTTCAGAAAGAGAGATTTGTGAAGGATGGAAGGAGCTGGTCCAAAGCCCATGTGATTAAAACACCAGTGGTGCAACTAGGAGGTAGTGACAGAAGCAGCAGTAGTTTTAGGAGATGTCAAGTCATAGACAGTAAGGAGACCTGGCAATTGGCACCAAATTGCATATATGGTATGCAGATTCTTAAAGGAAAAGTTAAATGAATTACAGGAGTAAAATTACAGTAAAATTATACTAGTAGAGAACCTCAACTTTCCCTTCTCAGAGCTAGATAAATCTTACCATAAAATAAATAAGAAAGTTAAAGAGATGAAGACAAAAAATACATAAAAAAAGAAAGTTAAAGAGATGAATAAAATCTTAGAAATATTAGGTATGGTAGATCTCCGGAGAAAACTCAATGGGAATAGCAAGGAGTATACCTTTTTTCACCTGCATATGGCATCTTTACAAAGTGTATTAGAACACAAAAGCCTCACACCCAAATGTGGAAAAATGAAATGAACTTTTTTGGAAACATGCAAGCATATATTAAAAGCTAATTGGAAACTAAATAAGCTAATCCTAAAGAATGAATGGGTCAAAGAATACATCATAAAACAGTTAATAATTTCATTGAAGAGAATGATGATGAGACAGCATCCCAAAATTTGTGGGGTGCAGCCAAGGCAGTACCTAGGGGAAAATTTATGCCTCTAAATTTTTTTGCATCACTAAAAGAGAGAAAGTGTAGTTTGATGAATTGGGTACACAATTAAAAAGCCTATAAAAACAAATTTAAAAATCCCAATTAAACACCAAAATAAAAGTCCTGAAAATCAAAAGGAGAAATTAATCAAATTAAAAGTTTTAAAATTTGAACTAATAATTAGAACTAGGAACTGGTTTATGTGGGAAAAAAAGCAAAAAAATAGAAAAACCATTGACTGACTTGATTTAAAAGAAAAAAAAACAAAAACAAATTATTAATATCAATAATTGAAAGGATAAATGCACCACTAGAAACCATCCTTCAAGAAATTCTCAAGGAAAATTGTCCTGATATTCTAGAACCAGAGGGCAAAATAGAAATTGAAAGAATTCACTGATCATCTCTTGAAAAAGATCCCCAAAGAAAACTCCTAGGAATATTATAGCCAAATTCCAGAGTGCCCATGTCAAGGAGAAAATATTGCAAGCATCCAGGAAGAAACAATTCGAGTATTGTGGAAACCCAATCAGGATAACACAAGATCTATCAGCTTCTACCTTAAGGGATTGAAGGGCTTGGAATATGATATTCTGGAGGTCAAAGGAGCTAGGATTAAAACCAAGAATCACCTGCCCAGCAAAACTGAGTATAATACTTTTGGGGAAAATAAGGATATTCAATGAAATAGAGGACTTTCAAGTATTCTTAATGAAAAGACCAGAACTGAATAGAAAATTTCACTTTCAAAGACAAGAAGCAAGAGAAGTATGATAATGTGGAAAGGAAAAAGTAATCATAAGGAACTCATTAAAGTTGAACTATTTACATTCCTACTTGGAAAAATGACAATTGTAACTCATGAGACTATTCTCAGTATGAAGATAGTTGAAAGGAATGTATGTGTGTGTTTGTATATACATATGTATGTATAGAAGGGTGTATATTTGTATAAACAAATATGTAAGTGTGTTTATATGTGTATCCATGTATACAGAGACAGAGGGCACAAGATGAGTTGAATAGGAAGGGATGATATCTAAAAAATAATATTAAGTGGCGAGAGAGGAATATAATGGGAAAAGGAGAAGGGGAGTGATAGAATAAGATAAATTATCTCATACAAAAGAGGCAAGAGAAAACTGTTACAATGGAAGGGAAGGGCAGGAAGGTGAAAGGGAATGAGTCAACCTTACTCTCATTGAATTTGGCTTAAGGTGAGAATAACATACACAATTAACTTGGGTATTTTACCATACAGGAAAGGAGGGGGTAAGGGGATTAGAGAGGGGGTGATAGAAGGGAGAGAAGATTGGGGGAGAGGGTAGTTAGAAGCAAACCCTTTTGAAAAGGGACAGGGTCAAAATAGAAAATGGAATAAGTGGGGGCCGGGATAGGATGGAAGGAAATATAGTTAATTTCTCACAATATAACTGGAAATGTTTTACTTAACTGCACATGTACAACCTATGTTGAATTGATTATCTTCCCAGTGGGGGTTGGTGAGGAGAGAAGAAGGAAAAGAATCTGGATATCAATGTTTTAAAAACAAATGTTAAAAAAAAATTGTTTTTTACATGCAACCTGGAAATAAGATATACAGTTACTGGGGTATTGAAGTCCATCTTGCCCTACTAGAAAGTTAGGGGGTGGATTTAAGAGAGAACAGATTGGGGAAAGGGGTATTCAGTAGGCTCACTATCTTAGGGTGGGAGGGTGGGGTAGAGACAGGGAGAAAATTTGCAACTCAAAATCTTGTGGAAATGAATGTTGAAAACTAAGAATAAATAACTTTAAAAAAAAAAAGAAAAAAGAAAGAGAGTACTAACACTGATAAGATTAGAATTTTGTTGAGATTTTTTCTCCCAGCAGTCCTCTGGGGTAAGTATTTAAAGTATTATTGTCTCCTGTCTTATAGACGAAGAAACTGAGGCTTCAGGAAGCTTTAGTTTACATAACTAATAAGTGGCAGAAAGAGCTAAGAGTTGATCTCAGGATTTCAGATCCAATATCTAACTCCACTAGGCCACCATTTCCTCTCTGCCCTGTTATGTGAATTATATGCTAATCCAAGGATGGAGACCCTGGGCCCTCAAGGCCACATGTGGTCCTCTAGGTTCACAAGTGCAGCCCTTTGACTGAATCCAAAGAAGTTTGGATTGCAAGTTTGATTGCACTTAAGGACCTGGAAGGCCACATGTGGCCTTGAAGCCACAGCTTCCCCACCTCTGTGCTAATATCCCCATTCCTGCCATTTTCCAAAAAAATAAGTTTTATTTAAATTTAAATAAAATAAATTATTAATAATAAAATAATACCTCCAGTAAGATTGTTGTGAGGGTCAAATGAGATATATGGAACAGTGCTTTGTGGGCTACGAGATACTCAATAAATGACTGATATCCAGATGTAGGAGTATAAGTTCTGCTGGATATACCTAGGCACACCCTAATCTCTCAAAAAAAAAAAGTTTTCCTCAAGCATGATGGGAGGCACGTTGCAAGGAAATGGGAGTATTTTTGTTTTTGTTGTTGTTTTTTTACATTTCTATGTGGTTTGCAAGCCAGTGCATTAAAAAAACAATACAGGTTGCATTATTTTCTGAGGGGAAGGGATGATCAGTAGTAATGCATTATCACTTTTTTTAGGAGTCATTTGGGCATTCACACCCATACTCAGCATACCCTGTGCATATGCCAATGCAACTATCACTATTATAACTCAGGGACCCACCAATTGCTTGCTGGCATTTACTCTTCCAGGAGTATAAATTTTGTGAGAGCAAGAACTGTTTCCTTTTTATCTTTGCATCCCCTCCCCCCCATAGTACTTTACCCATACTAGGCGATCAATAAATGCGGTTTGCATAAATGAACTTGAGGCAGGAGAAAATAAGCGACCTCTGAAATGCTAGCTTTATAAGCCCAAACCTATATAAAGTGAAGGCAAACAAATTACCTTGAACTGATTTGTTCTGAGAACCTCTCCCCAAATGTAGTCTTTTAGTTATTTACCTGGATTCTGGCTCTTCCTGCTGTGTGGTTTCCAGTCCTATTCAAGTCCATTTTGCTGAATTAGTTCAGAGCAACTGTTTATGCTGGTCCCTATAGAGCTCTGCATAGAACCGCTGAGATTGTTGGAAGTCTTTTGAGGTCCTTTGTGACAAATATATATATTTTTTTACATTTATAATTGCCTGGAGAGCAATACCAGGGATTGTTGAATCTTAGAGATCATCCTAGTTTAAGCCCCTTGAATTTTACAGTTAAAATTTTACCAAAAAACATACAATTTTACATTTGAGGAAACTGAGGACCAGAAAGAATAAGAAAACACACAAAAAAGTGACATAGCCAGAAATCAATTCATATCTAGCATCTTTTGTAGGATGACTACATTTATGAAGGGGTGACCCCCAAAGAGAGCTTGGCCAGAAGCATATTGCAAATATTTAACAACTAGCTTTCAGTGGAGAAAATGTACCTATGACATACTTTTTAAAAAATTTAATCAGAATTGTTAATACTTTCTCCATTATCTTAAATCTAGATAATCAACAAAACAATAAAACAAGCCATGAATTTTTTTTTCCCATTTAATGATTTCTAAGGTACAAGTTAAGTGCACACACTGAAAATTTAACAAAAGCCTTACACGACCCTGGGCTTGTCCTGCTGCTACTGGCATGGAAATATGCCACATTCCTGTATCAGTCCCCAAATGTTATATCATGTTATAAATGACAGGAGAGTATTTGTTATGCCTGGGATACCTGTGAATGTCCATTATGAGTAGGCCTCAATGTAGTTTTGAGTGTAAGAGAGGATCTTTTCCAAATAAGTGAAGATCATTTGAGGGCCCATGTCACATGATTCACAATGTATTTTCACCCTCACTCATCAGCCATTCTAATGAGAACTCAAAAGGCAGGATAGCAACACTGTCTTTGTACCTTAGAACAATTTTAGGGTAGGCTCTCTCAATGTGAGTAGCTATTGTTCTTCAATATTAAGACAATATTGGAAAATTTGATAGGAAGAAGTTGACTTGACCTCTTGGGGTTGGGTTATCTTTTGTCTCAATAAAAAAGAGACTCTCTTCTCTGGAAGTAGGAAAGAAGAACAAGAAAATATTTGAAATATGGATTGTGCATTTGTTATGTTCCCTCTCCCAGACTTCCTTTTGTGCAGCAATATTTTCTAGTAAATTGCCAAGTGAATAAAAAAAGCAACCCAAGCCCATTTACATTTGTCTTTCAAATGTGCATCTAGTAAGAATATGTTAACATAAAACATTAATAATATGACAGTGTTATCAACAAATACCTTAGTCATTGTAAATATAAATATTTAACAGCTGTGGGAAGGGATTGAAACAATAGAACTGATTTAGAAGACTTAAAATATAGTTTCCATTTTATGCCAGATTCCTCAAAATGAAGTCTGCTAATTGTGAGGATGAGGAAAACTATTGAACCTGACCCACAAAGTGTACCCTTTCTATGGGAAATTCACAAAAAATATATTGCCAGGAGAATCATACTTGATGAAGGCTGCAACAGAACCATTCCTTATAGCAAAAGTTGAAAACTGTCAACCAAGATGAAAGTATGGAGTAGGTAGGATGGAAACTGGGTAGTCAGTCAACTTGACAAAAGAAATCACCACCATGAATAAAATCAACCAAATTTTACAGTCCCTCCAACTCTGCTAAATAGAAAAGTTAATCAATTGCATACTTATTCTAATTATTGCATTTTTAGGAATTTTTCCGGAAGTCTTAGAGATTGAGAATTCATTAAAGCAATGTGAATCCCTGCAGTATCAAAAATTCAAATTCTTCTTTAAGTGATATTAATTCTTTAGCTCCTCAGTCAACACTTAGCGGGTCTTGAGGAAATGAACTACTATCCGCCAAGTGTTTTCTGACTACGTAAACTCATGAAGCAATCTTCCCTTTTAAATATTCTTAACCACCAATGGATAGAGCAATGATTTCCTGCCTTCTTTCTCTCTTTCCTTCCCTCCTTTGTTATTTCCTTCCTTCTTTCCTTCATTCCTTCCTTCTTTCCTTTCCTACTTCTATCCTTTTTCTCCTTTCTCTTTCCCTCAAATCCTCTCACTAATTTCTGATGTCACAGAAGAGAGGATTTTAAAAAACATTTTTCAATGACATTGTCTTTCAATAATCCCTCCCAAAACCTCTCTTCAATATGAAAGGAAAAAAATCTAGACTTTACTATGCAAATGTAAATAAGAAATAAAATTAAGAGATAATTAACTTATATGGGATAATATAATTATTTACCAAATATCCCCCATATTTCCTTGACATACTCCTTATGTCTTCTGAAGGTATGCCTATACCAGGATGGAAAACCCTACCATAGAGTACTTCACTACCCACTCACCACATGATGGGGACCTAATATGTGTTTGATGTTACACTCTGCCACTTCCATGGAGATATGATTTCTACAGATAACAACCCTTTCATGGCTTCTCATCTGATGAGATTCTTATCCATGTTTGTTCATAGATCTACCACAGAGGACCCCACCCTCCCCCCAAAAAAAAACCTGCAGGAGACTAGGTCTTTCCATATGTATATAAAGGCAAGCATGAATAGCTCTCCAGAGTACTGCTGCTTTTGAGGTTATGATCATATTGCATAGTGAACTCTCTATTTATTCAGCAATAAACTCAGGCAAAATATTTACAGAAATTAAAGTACTGCCTTCACAATTGTATAACATAACAACTTCTCACTAAAGTGGCCACATAGTTTTAAATAAAAGATTCCATTTAGTAAATCCTTAACTCAATCATATTTAAAGAGCAATCCTCCTTAAGGGACACAAAAGTACAAATGTCAAAGTTTTCCCACACCTAGGTCACATTGTCTTAACCTCTCAGTCAAAATAAGTCTTTTTCCTTCTTGAGTGGAGATTAGTTTCCAATCATTCTTACCTCAATCATCCTTAAGGGGTACAAGGTACAAAGTACAAAGTTCTACCCATAGGCTACAGTAAATCATGATCTTCTCAGTCAGCATTAAGTACCCAAGGAGAGGTCTTTTCATCTTGGCCCCAGGCTGGCTCCCAGATTCCATGTTTCCTCTTCCATGGGTCCAGCTCTTGCCTGAATCTACCCAACTGTCTCCTGGATTCACAGGCAGGCAGCACTCAGCTCCTTAGTCAGTTCCTTGTCCAGCTCCCATTCCATATTGAAGCTCACAGTGTCCAGTCCACCTCAAGTCCTTCATAGTTTCTGTTTCTGGGAAGACAAACTTAACAGAGTCAAAACAACATTCCCACCCATTGCTGGCACCATCATCAATTCATTATCTGCCTGTGAAATCAACACAGACCCACAAACAAGGTCCAAGAAGTCAACACAAATCATCAGTATAGTCCCAGGACCTCTGAAACCCTCTTCCAGGACTTCTATAAACAGACAACAAGAAAATCCTCTTTCAGCACTTCCAGTAAGGTCCCAGGGCTTCTGTGCAAAGTAACACAAACACAAATAAATAAAGACAGACAGACAGACAGAGTGCCTGCCATCACAAGTCTTCCCGTCTTAGTTCTCTTCTGTCCCAGCTGTGCTGGGGCTTTGTCATCAGTTCCTCCCTGTTCTGCCCACCTCTTACATCCTTCCTGTTCCTGTCTTTGGCAAGTCCCTCCCATTGTGGGATTCACAGGTTCTGTTTCTTAACAAAGGCTTGATATAATCAGGGCAAGGTTCAAAGACACTTGAACTTAAACAAGGTGCTAAATAAATAACTGAAACAAGGTTCTAAGTACTACTTGGCTTGCCATTACAATGTATCAATGGAGCATTCATATTTTCCATATTTATCATTTACTCCTACCACATGATTGATCTACCTCCTTTTCTGATCATATATCACCCTGGTGATGTCTCATGCCAATTCTTATGTATAGGTCATCATTAGAAAAATGCTAGCATTTTCTTGTGCATATCATCTCCGGTGAGATCTTATATTCTCTCATTTTTATCTGTTTATCATGTGATTATAAATTTGCCTTGCATTACAAAGAATTGATTTATTACACCCACCTGTTTTCTTCTTCTGTATAGACCACCCTCACAAAGATTATATAAAAATGACAAAGCAAGCATTTGGGTGGGTAGGTATTATTGTTTTCGCAATTACTTTCATAAGGTTAAAATATAACCTTCATTCTTCTATTCCAGTGTCAAGGAGGTGATCTTTGAAAGACTTCATAAAATCATTCCTCAATGCTTTCAAGACTGTCATATCCAACACTAATTCTCTTGGTTAGTACTTGATCTACTCTGACTGTTCTTCATGTCTTGGTCTTTTTAAATGCAATTTCAATTTTCTTGTATAACACATTAAGGAATAAGGAGTAAGAGTTCAAGTATAGTGCTTTCCTTTTCACTGATGAAAAAAATGATAATTATAGAAAAATTGACCAATGGGCTCAACATTCCTCCTATTTTTATCTTCCTACTAGTTTCATTTATGGAGATCCAAAGGTTGATGAGGCTCAGCTTTTTGTAGACTTGTCACTTCGTCATTTTTTTATTGTCTCATGAGGGAATTTATCACACTTGTCTGTAGAGTGATAAAGATGGATAATTAATTAGCAAATAAATGCATTAATAAATGAATATGTACTCTAATTTTGTGTTGCACTTGCATGCTCTAGGGATTACAACAGAAATAAATAGGGAAAGCAGACATTTTGGTGATGGCCGAAATACAGGAAAAGACTCCATCCCACTTCTCTATTCTTTTTTTAGTGAAATGTTAGAGACATTTTCACAGGTCTGATACAGGTGTCCAAGTGAATGATGGGAGTTGTAAAGATTTTTCTCACCCTAATCCAAATAGCAGCAGAGATACAAGCATACTTGCTAATAAAGAAACAAAACAGTTTACAAGATAGATTTGACTTACTATCTATTGTGTTGCTTTCTCCACTGAGCTACTGTTGTCACAACTGGTTAATGTTCTTGTCTAAGCTGATGGTTCTCAAATACTGATTCTCTGCTGAATCATTGCCATCTGCTGGTTCTCCAATGAGACGATGCCATTTGCTGGTTCTCTGCTGATATGAAGCAACTAAAAAGTTATTTCCCTACAGGGAAGTGGTTGCAGATCATTTTTGTGAAACCTACCAAAGGTTGCAGTGCTATTCCAACAATTTTGTTTATCAGAGTCACAATTTTGTGCACCAGGTCAACAAAAAACCTTAGTTCAAGTTTTTCTTTTGAATTGCTTTATTCCTACATCAGTGATTACTTCCTCTGGTCTTCTAACTCTTTGAGATGGGATGAGAAAATTCCTTTCAATTCCTATTATGCCTTTGGCCTCCAGCACTGTGTCTATGCAAATCAAACAATTAATTAATCAGTTAAATATTTATACTGTGCTAAAGGCTAGTGAAAAGAATTACCCTAAAGTTTCACTTAAGATGATAGAAGGGCTGATATGGAGCTGACAACACCTATTCTAGCAGGAAAACAGGACAAAGCTCACTGTTTTTCCTATGAGTGAAATATGTTTCTTGTCCACAAAATGCTTACAATCTAGTTGGGGAGAAAAGGATCACACAAGAAAGAAATAGGTAAAAAAAAAAACATTTGTTGTTGTTCAGTTATGTCTAACTCTCAGGATTTTGTGGGCCACACTTTCCATACAGTTTTCTAGGTAAAAATTCTGGAGTGTTTTGCCCTTTCCTTCTCTAGTGAATTAAGGCAAGCAGAAGTTAAATGACTTGCCTAGGGTCACAAAGATAGTAAGTATCTGAGGCTGGATTTGAACTCTGGTCTTCCTGACACTTGGCCAAGTGCTCTATCAACTAAGCCTCCTTAAAAAAATAGTACAGGATAAGATATGTAAGTGACAAAACAGAAATTATGAATTTCAAGTTGTCAACAAGTTAACAAGCATATATTAAGCATCAACTGTATACTGAGTCCTGAGCTAAGCCCTGGTGATACAAAGAAAGGCAAAAGATAATCGCTGCCCTTGAGGAGTTCATAGAGAGAGACAACGGGAGAGACGACAATGGAAGAGATAATGGGAGAGACAACGGGAGAGACAATGGGAGAGACGAAAATGGGAGAGACAACGGGAGAGACAATGGGAGAGACGAAAATGGGAGAGACAATGGGAGAGACAACGGGAGAGACGACAATGGGAGAGACAATGGGAGAGATAATGGGAGAGACAACGGGAGAGACAATGGGAGAGACGAAAATGGGAGAGACAATGGGAGAGACAACGGGAGAGAGAACGGGAGAGACAACGGGAGAGACAATGGGAGAGACGAAAATGGGAGAGACAATGGGAGAGACGACAATGGGAGAGACAATGGGAGAGACAATGGGAGAGACACCGCACAAAAACAGTGAACAATTGAGATCTATCCTGGAAAAACCAAATAATCAACAAAATGTAGTCACGAGGATTAAAGAGAGTCTGCAAAGGCTTCTTGGAGAAGGCAAGAGGTTAACTGGAACTGACCAGGAGATGAGAAAGGTACGGTAGGGAGCAGCCACTGAAAATATCCAGAGTCTGAGGAGGCCTGACCAACCAGGGGGGCAAGTCGTCCCACCAGCCACAAGGGCCCCTACCAGGCCTATCACCAAAGGGCTGGGCCTGCAAAGAGGAAGGGAAGAACCCAATGCAGGGCCCCTGTCCCAGACAGCAAATACCCCTGGGACTACCACTCCATAGCCCAGAAATTAAAAAAAAAAAGTCCCTATCAGGACCTCCAAGGACCAGGATGGCAGAGTGAACCCAGACTGCTCCAACCCCCCCCCACCCTGAAAACATAGTAACTATGGCCCCAGGGCAAAACCCTCTACAGTAAAGGCTTGGGATCCCTAGAGGAAGGGTGTGGCTAGGGCCCTGCCTCAAAATGGGTAGAAAGCAGACTGCAAAGACTCTGGAGTCCTACTATCCTCAGAGGGAGGAACTAAACTCTGAGTGAGATAATGTAGACTCCACACCCACAGCTGAAACATCAACAAGGAATGGGTCCCAAGAACAGAAAGCTCTCCTAGATGAGATCAAAAGGAACTTTGAAAACCAAATGAGAGAGATAGAAGACAAAATGTATAATTCTTTTAGAATCAAAATTGCAGCATTAGAAAAACATTATAAAAAGAAAACAGCTCCCTAAAAAGAAAAGTGCATGATATGGAAAAGGACATCCAAAAACTAAGCAAGGAAAATGATTTGCTAAAAGCCAGAATCAACCAAATTGAAACAAATAACTCTATGAGGAACCAAGAATTAGTCAAACAAAACAACAAGAATGAAAAATTCGAAAAAGAGGTAAAATATTTCAATGGAAAAATAACTGACCTGGAAAACAGATCCAGGAGAGATAACCTGAGAATCTTAGGCCTACCAGAAAATCACGATGAAAATGAGCCTGGACAACATTCTCCAAGAGCTCATTAAGGAAAACTGCCCTGAGATACTAGAACCTAAGGGTAAAATAGAAATCAAGAGAATCCACCGGACAACTGCTGAAAGAGATCCCAAATTGAAAAGTCCTCAAATTGTTGTGGCCAAACTCAAGAACTACCAGGTGAAAGAGAAAATACTTCAAGTGGCCAAAAAAGAAACAATTCAAATATTGAGGAACCACAGTGAGGATCACACAGGATTTGTCACCCTCTATACTGAAAGAATGGAGGCAGTGGAATTCAATTTTCTGCAAGGCAAAAGAGCTCGGGTTACAACCAAGGATCACCTACCCAGTGAGACTGAGCATATTCTCCCAGACAAATATATGGTTATTCAATGATATAACAGATTTCCAGACCTTCCTGATGAAAAAGCCAGAACTCAATGGAAAATTCAGCCTCCAATTATGAGATGCAAGAGTGACATAGAAAGGTAAACAAGGAAAACACACACACACACACTGTTATTTAATAAGAGCAAACTGTTTATAGAGAAGTAGAGGATATGAGTACAAATTACACAAAATGATGATTAAAAAAATCTTATTAAGGGCTACAAAGAGAGTGCAATGGAACAGGAGGAATGAATGAAGTGGAAAAGGGTAAATTATGCCACACAAAGAGACATAAAAACAATATAGCAGAGGAAAAGATGAGAGGGAGATGAGTATTATATGAGCTTTTCCCTCATTGGGTCTGGTGCAAGGAGGGAATAACAACCAGTTAAGCATAGGACGCTATGGGGAAGAGACACAAAACATATCATATTAGAGGGAAAGAGGGGAGGGAGAAGAGATTCACATGAGATTTGTTTCTGTCACTCTTGGTGAGAAGAAGAAATAACATACTTCATTAAGTATAAAAATATCCTACAGGCAATAGGAGGGGGAAAGGGCTACAAAAGTGGGGGGCTGGTTATTAGGGAGGGAAAAAGTAAGGGGAAAGGGGAGGAAAAGGGAGGGGAGTTGATAAGGGAATAACTGAGGGAGGCGGTGGTCAAAAGGAAAACTATTAAGGAGGGGAAGGAAGAAGGGGAGAAAAAATATAAGCGTTAACAAGGGAGGGAATAGGATGGAGGGAAAGAAACAGATAATAATCATAACTGTGAATGTGAATGGAATGAACTCTCCCATAAAATGGAGGTGGATAGCAGAATAGATTAAAAATGATAATCCTACAATATGCTGTTTACAAGAAACACATCTGAAACAGAGGGATACACACAGGGTAAAAGTAAAAGACTGGAGGAAATATATCATGCCTCAGCTAAAGTAAAAAAAAAATCAGGGGTAGCAATTCTTATCTCAGATAAAGCAAAAGCAAAAATTGATCTAATTAAAAGAGATAAGGAAGGAAACTATATCCTGCTAAAAGGCACCATTGAGAATTAAGCAATACAATTATTTAACATATATGCACCAAGTGGTATAGCATCCAAGTTCCTAGAGGAGAAGGTAAGGGAATTAGAGGAAGAAATAGATAGCCAAACTATACTAGTGAGAGACCTCAATTTCCTCCTCTCTAAGCTTGATAAATCCAACTTCAAAATAGACAAGAAGTAGTTAAGGAGGTAAATAGAATTTTAGAGAGGGTAGGTATGATAGATCTCTGGAGAAAACTGAGTGGGGATAAAAAGGAATAAACTTTCTTCTCAGTGGTACATGGCACATACACAAAAAGTGACCATGTACTAGGACATAAAAACTTCACAATTCAATGCATAAAGGCAGAAAAAATAAATGCATCATTGTCAGATCAAAATGCAATAAAAATCATATGCAATAAAGGACCATGGAAAGACAGACTAAAAACTAATTGGAAACTAAACAATTTAATCCTAAAGAATGAGTGGGTCAAACAAGAAATGATAGAAACAATCACTAACTTCATTCAAGAAAATGACAATAATGAGAAAACATACCAAAATTTGTGGGATGCAGCAAAGGCAGCTCTTAGAGGAAGTTTTATATCCCTGAGTGCATACATGAATAAATAAGAGAAAAGAGAGGTAAATGAATTGGGTATACAATTGAAAAAGCTAGAAAAAAAAATTGAAACCCCCAATTAAATACTAAATTAGAAATACTGAAAAACAAATAAGAGATTAATAAAATTGAAATAAAGAAAAATATCAAATTCATAAATAAAACTGAGAGCTGGTTTTATGAAAAAACCTTAAAATTGATAAACCCTTAGTCAATATGATAAAAAAAGAGGAAAACCCAATTATGAATATCAAAAATGAAAAGGGTGAACCTACCACCAATGAAGGGGAAATTAAAACAATAATTAGGAATTATTTTGCCCAGTTGTAGGCACATAAATTTGACAATCTTAATGAAATGGATGAATATTTACAAAAATATAGGTTGCCCAAATTACCTGAAGAGGAAGTAAATTACTTAAATAACCCCATCTCAGAAAAAGAAATCGAACAAGTCATCAATGAACCCCCTAGGAAAAAATCTCCAGGGCCAGATGGATTTACTAGTGAATTCTATCAAACATATAAAGAACAATTGATTCTAATACTCTACAAACTATTTGGGAAAATTCATGAAGAAGGAGTTCTACCAAATTCTTTTTATGACACAAATATGGTACTGATACCTAAACCAGGAAGAGATAAAACAGAAGGAAAAAAAAATTATAGAACAATCTCCCACATAATTATAGATGCAAAAATTTTAAATAAAATATTAGCAAAAAGACTACAGCAAATTACCTCAAGAATAATACACTTTGATCAAGTAGGATTTATTCCAGGAATGCAAGGATGGTTAATATTAGGAAAAATCATCAGTATAATTGATCATATCAACAAAAAAAAAAGCAAAAACCACATGATTATCTCAATAGATGAAGAAAAGGCTTTTGACAAAATACAACATCCATTCCTATTAAAAACACTAGAAAGAATAGGAATAAATGGAGCCTTCCTTAAAATAATAGGTAGCATCTATTTAAAGCCATCGGCAAGTATTATATGTAATGGGGAGAAGCTAGAAGCATTTCCAATAAGATCAGGGGTGAAACAAGGATGTCCACTATCACCCCTCTTATTCAATCTGGTACTAGAAATGTTAGCGGTAGCAATTAGAGAAGAAAAAGAAATCAAAGGAATCAAATTGGGCAAAGAAGAGACCAAGCTATCACTCTTTGCAGATGACATGATGATATACTTAGAGAATCCTAGAGAATCAAATAAAAAACTACTTGAGACTAAATATATTTGACAAAGTTGCAGGATATAAAATAAACCCACATAAATCCTAGGCATTGCTCTATATTTCTAATGAAATTCAACAGCAACAGATATAAAGAGAAAACCCATTTAAAGTTACTGTAGACATTATAAAATGTTTTGGCATCTACTTGCCAAAACAAACCCAAGACCTATGTGAACACAACTACAAAACACTTTTCACACAAATAAAGTCAGATCTAACTAATTGGAAAGACGTCAATTGCTCATGGCTGGGTTGAGCTAATATAATGAAAATGACAATTTTAACTAAATTAAATATGTTTAGTGCCATACCAATCAGTTTACCAAAAAACTACCTTATAGAGCTAGAAAAAATACTAAGAAAATTTATTTGGAAGAACAAAAGCTCCAGAATATCAAGGGAATTAATGAAAAGAAATACTAGGGATGGTGAACTAGCTGTACCAGATTTTAATATGTACTATAGAGCAGCAGTCTGCAAAACTACTTGTTACTGGCTGAGGAATAGAGTAGTGGATCAATGGAATAGATGGGTACACAAGATTCAGCAGTCAATGACTATAGTAATTTACTGTTTGATAAACCCAATGACCCCAGTTTTTTGGGATAAGATCTCACTATTTGACAAAACTGCTGGGAAAACTGGAATATAGTATGGCAGAAAGTGGGCATAGACCATTATCTAACACCATATGGCAAAATCAAGTCTAAATGGGTTCATGATCTAGGTATAAAGGCTGATACTCTAAGCAATCTGGGAAAGCAAGGAATAGTTTACCTGTCATTTGTGGAGGGGAATACTTTATGACCAAACAAGAATTAGAGGGCATTATAAAATGCAACATGGATAATTTTGAGTACATTAAATTGAAAAGCTTCTGTACAAAGCCAATGTAATCAAGATTAAGAGGGAAGTGGAAAATTGGGAAAGAATTTTTACAACCTATGTCAGTGATAAAGGACTCATTTCTAAAATATACAGAGGATTGGGTCAAATCTATAAGAATACAAGTCCAATACCAATTGATAAATGGTCAAAGGATATGAACAGTCAATTTACAGAGGAAGAAATTAAAGATATTTACAAGCATATGAAAAAATGCTCTAAATCACTTTTGATTAGAGAATTGCAAATCAAAACAACTCCGAGGTACCACATCTCACCAGTCAGATTGGCTAAGATGACAAAACAGGAAAATAACAAATGCTGGAGAGGATGTGGGCAAATTGGAACATTAATGCATTGCTGGTGGAGTTGTGAACTGATCTGGAGAACCTGTCTAGAGAGCAATCTGTAACTATGCCCAAAGGGCTATAAATAATTTCATACCCTTTGACCCAGCAATACCACTTCTAGTGTTGTAATCCAAAGAGATTATAGAAGTGGGAAAAAGACCCATATGTACAAAAATATTTATAGCAGCTCTTTTTGTGAAAACAAAGAATTGGATATCAAGGGGGTGCCCATCAATTGAGGAATGGCTGAACAAATTGTGGTATATGCATGTCATGGAATACTATTGTGCAATAAGAAACGAGGAGCAGATGGAATTCATATTTACCTGGAGAGGCTTGTACGAACTGATGCTGAGTGAGAAGAGAAGAGCCAGGAAGAATTTGTACACAATTACAGACACAATGTATGTGTGACGACCAGCTTTGATAAACTGGACTCTTCTCAGCAATACAGGGTTATAAGTCAACCCCAAAAGGCTCACGATGGAGAGAGATGTTTACATCCAGAGAAAGAACTGAGATTGAACCCAGATTGAAGCAAACTACCTGCCCTTTTTCTTTTTCTTGTTTGGTTTTGTTTTTCCTTTTTCCCATTCTTCATTCTATCTGTTACAATCCTCCTTTATAACCTGACTATTGCCTAATGTGAAAGTATTTGCAGATACTATATTTGATTGCATGCCGCCATGGAGGGGGAAGGAGGAGGGAGAGGAAATTTGAAACTCAAGGAATTTTGGTAATGAATCTTGTAAACTAAAAGTAAACAAATTAATAAAGAGAAAAAAAAAAGAAAATATCCAGAGTCAGGACATGAAGTATTTTATTTAAGGAATGGCAAGGAAGCATGTCCTTAAAAAGTTGAAAGAAGACATAAATTTCTACGGGCCAAAGTGTCTAGGGAAGACTTCAGAAAGATGCAAGCCCAGTCCAGAACTAGGTTGAAGTTGGTTTCATTCTTTTCAGCAGATGGTTCTTCATTTCTCCTGTCCTTCCCCTTCTCTCCCTAAGATGCAAAATGAGAAATAAAAAAAGACCTACTGCATTTCTGAATATGCAGATATGTTGTTTGATTTGCTCACCTTGCCTAGGGGTGTGATCTGAAGAGTCAGTATAATTGTCTTGAAAGAACAAACTCAGATACAGTACATTATAACAAGCAAGAGAAATGCATAATCCTCACTTCATGTATTCAGTTTGGCTGAGGCTTAGAAACAAAATAAGAAGCAACTCACATGTTAATTGTTTAATTAAAAACTATTATCTCTATTCAGCTGCCAGTTACCTAGTGACTTTGTTACCAGTTACCTACCTACTTTGTAGAAAGAATGAATTTTCCAGGCTACCTTCAGTGGAAGGCAGAAGGAAACAGTTGATTTAGTACAGTAAAAGGGACAAATATATTCACACAAGGCCATCAGAAGGGTTTAAGGAATTGTGAGAACAGTAAACCACTAATGGGGTCTTGGGCTCTACTAAGGAAGATAATGATAGAAGTAGACTGTACGTGTTAGTAGAGTAGACTCTAAGGATAGTGTGTGATTTGAGGGATACTAAAAATCTCTGCCTGTCCTAATGCCTTTCCTCCAAGCCTGGCACAAGGCCTGGAATTCTAAGACCTTGTCTCTAGAAAGAATCAATGAGGGTGTAGGTTAACTGGAATATAATTGGTACATTAAAACCTATTAATATCCTGACATTTCCAATTCTATAACTTAATAAAGAACGATACCCTGAAATTCTGAAATATGCCCGCAACAGTTGTGAAAATTTAGAAGCAAGTTTGTATGTGTTATGTTCATATGTATATGTGTATATGTAAGCATATAAATAGTTCTCTTTATCTATATTAAGTATTTGTATATGTATATACAATTTCTCTCTCTTACACACACACACAGAGTGGAGAGAACCCTGTATTCCAGTCAAAAGATCTGCATTTGAATCCTGCCTATCTCACATTTGCTGTGTGACTTTCAGCCAGTCACTTACCCTCTCCAAGTTATCCTCATTATAAAAAGGAGAGGATAATACCTACCTCAAAGAGTTGTTGTATTAAATGAAATTTTATGTGTGTGTGTGTGTGTGTGTGGTCTTGCAAAACTTAAAATACTATATAAATTACTTTTAATGGAATACACCTTGAAGCTTTGTTCAGGGTCTTAGATTGACAATTTAATATCTATTCAGAGTCTTAAAAAAATTAATAATGTTTGAAAAGCAATGTCAAGCCAGTCTTTGAGATAACAAATATTCAATAAGTACTTACTCTGTGCCAGGCAGCTAGGTGGCTTGGGGAGAGACCACTGAGCTTAAAGTCAGGAAGGCCTGAGTTTAAATATAGCCTCAGACACTTACTAACTGTGTCCCTAGTCTGGGAAACCACTCCTGTGTTCTTGTCAAGAAAAGCCCATGGACAGTATGGCCCATTGTAGCAGCAAGCACCCCAAGCGCGTCCTCAGGGTTTGCTGCCCATGCAGGTTTTTGGATCTGCTTTGTTAAAGGAAAGCAACTCAAAATGGGTTAACAAGCTTACTTTAATCAGTCAGACATATATCGTTTACCTTGTTCAGGAGAAAAGGTCAGCACCCTGAAATATACAGGCATAATTATCAAGACAGAACCATCAAGTAGACAGATTTCCAAACTGTCCAACCATTACATCCATACCCAGTCAACATCTGGGTTTCCACATTCTGGGTTTTTCAAAGCCGGGGGACTCTCAACAACGGCTTCCCAGAATTCAGATCAAATCACAGAACACTTCTCAAAGTGAGTCCCAAAAACAAAGCTACACATCAGGGCTTATATAGCCTTCTCCTGGCTCAGAGAATGTAACAACCTTATTGACTCACTGGCCAATCAAGAAGTATCTACTGAAAAACAAGCCTCCCACCCCAGGCTCCAGGTGCACTTTAGCCTAGGGGCAGGGAAGATCTTTAAAATTTACATTCTTATTACACCCATAGAGTCATGAAAAGGCAGACACAGCAAAACAGCATGTGCTAGGCATTGTGCCAAATGAGGGGGATGTAAAGATAGGCAAAGATACTACCACTGCTTCCTTGAGGTCATATTCTAATTGGGAACACAAGATTCAAACAACTATATGTGCAAGTTATAAAATAGTTCTGGGGCAGCTAGGTGGAACAAAGCCAGGAGGACCTGAGTTCAAATCCAACCTCAGACACCTGACACTTACTAGTTGTGTGACCTTGGGCAAGTCACTTAACCCCGATTGCTTGCCTTCTACCCTCCAAAAACAAACAAAAAAAGAATAGTTCTGTTCTTTAGTACAAAATAGAAGAAAGTAAACATACATTCTTCAATGTATATATTTTCAAAGCTCTATAGGACAATAGATGTCAAAGAATTAAATGTTAATATGTCCTGCAAAATTAACAATTTATTAAGGAAAAATATGATCATTACCTAACAAATTCCAGTCTGCCAAAGTCCCTTTCAATTTGTGTAAACCCTTGGGTCCTTATAATTTTAAGTTTGAGAAAATTAAAACAGTGGGGAATAGTGTATATGCAGCTTTGCTGAACCTTTAGGTGGCAAGCACTCACCTCGACTCAGGAGAGGGACTAATCACTTTCCCCAGACAGATCCTACCAACCCAAAGTTCTGTTAGCAAAGCAAATACTGATTCCAGTGCTGTGTTCTATCAGCAACCTCTTTAATGATGTCAGTGTTAGATGCTGCTGAGGGACTGAGCATTTATATAAACAAGAAAACCCTTTGCTACCTTATTCCTTTTGAATTTTCAAGATAACACTATTTTTTAAACCAATTACTGCTAAATCCAGATGAACAGAAAGCCAAATGTCTGATTAACTAAAATTGATTGAAAGGCCCCAGGAAAAGGTGTTAACTGATTATAACATCTTGTTTCTCTATTTCAAGACTTTTCAACCTTTTTTGTCATGCCCCCCCCCCCCTTGGCAGTCTAGTGAAGCCTAGGGACCCCTTCTTGGAATAATGTTTTTCAATGTAATAAAATACATAGGATTAAGGATTACAAAGTAAAACAAAGGTTAGTGAAAATAAAGAGGCATATTTCCCCATTTTAAGTTCAAGGCCTCCTGAAAAGCATGCAAAGACTACTTAGGGATCCATGAACCCCAGATTTAGAATCCCTTCATTATTCTAGGTTTTCTTCCTAATTCTCACAATTTCTCTCTCTCTCTCTCTCTCTCTCTCTCTCTCTCTCTCTCT
>NW_027185616.1:6256367-6275136 GCF_028583685.1 Petaurus breviceps papuanus | reverse complement strand
TTTCTGTCTATCTCTGTCTCTCTGTCTCTCTCTCTGTGTCTCTCTCTCTCTCTCTCTCTCTCACTCTCTCTCTCTCTCTCTCTCTCACTCTCTCTCCCTCAATCTCTGTGTCTCTGTCTCTCTTTCTGTCAGTGTCTTTGTATCTTTCTCAGCCCCCCTTCTCTCATTCCTATTTCCTTTCTTCCTCCCTCCCTTCCTTTCTCCTTTTGTATCTTTATGCCTCTGACTCTTTGGTTCTCTCTCTCCCTAAATCCTTCCAGAAATCTGATCATTATTCTACCTTTTACTTTAGGATATTCCCTAAACACTTTGGCATTTCACTTGACAAGAACTATTTTAATACCACATCATTTGTATGTGTGTAATAGATATGAAAAATCATAAGGTGTGGGATTTTGTTATCTGTTTGTGTATGCATATGTGTTTATGTATGTTTTTCTGTATAATAAGAAGAGACATTTTAAGTAAAGGGAGAATATTTTTAAAATTTCTGTCAGCAAAGATATGAAAATTGATTTAGTGTCCAATTAAAAAACCATATGTTCAAGGTCTTACCAGTTGTGTAGAAGTTTTGTAGATGTGGATTTTATGCATAATTCATGGGAATGTGGTATGATTTACTTATGTATATGTAAAAAGATAGGTTTAGCAGTGCAACTTTAAATGTATATTTTATAGCCTTCAAAAATAAAACAGCTAGATTTATATATCCATAACAAAGAAAAATCAATGGGTGTACATAATGTGTGGGCTGCCAGATTCATCAGCATAATTTATGAAAAATATGTCTATTAGGATTCATAGGAAGTCTTATAAACAATGGATCACTGATCTTCAGACTTTCAAAGAGAATAAAAGTACTGGGAGGAGAGGTGGGAGAGGGAGGAGATGGAGGAGTAAATTAAAGCTTCTGCTAAACAGTGGACTTCCTGATAATGTACATGGCATTTTTGAAGGCTAGAGTAGGATTTTGTTAACCCTGCTGCTGCTGCTGCTGCTGCTGCTGCTACTGCTACTACTACTACTACTACTACTACTAATAATAATAATAATAATAATAATAATAAACAGTCACAATAGTAAATGGCTAGCTTTTATATGATGCATTAAGGTTTGCAAAAGTACTTTACAAATATTATGTTTTTATCCTCACAACAATCTCTAGGCAGTAGGACTTATTATTATCCCCATTTATAGTTGAGGAAACCGAGGCAAACAAAAGTTAAACAATTTCCTTAGGACCACATATCTAGTAAATATCTAAGATCAGATTTAAACTATGGTATCCCTGATTGAAGGTTCAATGCTAAATCCCTTTGCAGAGGACTTCTAATTCAATTTAACAAGGATTCATTTATAAAGAGAGAAATGAAAAATAGTCCTTACTCTCAAGGAGCTTGCGGTAGACTAGAGGATTGCAAATACATTATAATTTAAGAGAGATGTAGCTAAAACCTGGGGAGAGAGGGAGAATCAAGAAAGGATTCCTGTAGAAGAGGAATTCAGCTCTGAGATTTGAAGAAAAGTTAAGGATCGCACAAGATGGATGTGTAGAAGTCGTGTATCTTATCCCATGGAGAGGACCTATGCAAAGGCCTTCTCAGAGGCAGGGAATATAATAATAATAAGTAAGTTTGTTTGGAATATAGAGTGGAAGAAAGCAATATATAAAATAATTCTGGAAAAATAGTCTGGAGTCCAATTGCGAAGGGTTTGAAATAACAAATTTCTATTTGTTCTAGAGGAAAAAGGGAGCCATTGAAGATTCTCGAGCAGAAAAATGGCAGGACCACATTTGCTTTAGGAGTTTTTTTTTTAGTTTTGAAAATACTTTTATCAGTTCTGTTTGTTCTTTACATCACTTTCATGTCAGATTATGCCTCTCTTCCTTCTTCATTTGTAAGAAAGATTAAAAAAAACAAAACAAGACAAAAATAGTTTAAAGCAAACCCAGCCATCACAAATCGCCAGACCTGAGATCACACCAACAGTCCCTCAATTCTCCAAAAAAAGGAGGAAGGTAAATTTTCTTACCTCTTATTAAGGGTTAAGTTTGGTCGATATATAATTACATAGCATTAGGCTAGCAACGATTATTTTGTCTCCTCCTTAAAGAAGAGATTGGAAAGGGGAGAAGATGGAAATTGAGACCAATTAGAAGTAGATAAATGAGAGGTGAAGGCCAAACTATGGTGTTGGTTGAATGAACAGAAAGAAGGGAACAGCTGTGAAAGATACTATATAGAGAGAATCTACTTGAGAGTAGATTAGCTATGTAGGAGGGGAGAGAGATGGGAAAGGGGAGAGGGATGCAAAGGGGGAAGGAGGAGGGCAGGATATTATGCATCTGGGAAGGATGCTGGTAGCCTGAATTGAAAAAGGAAAGTTTGAAGAAGGGTTGGAGTTGAGAGAGGAGATAATAAGCACTCTTTTGGACCCATTGAGTTTAAGATGCCTACAGGGCAACCAGATTCTGTATGGTTTCTCTCTTTTCTTAGATGAGATTTTAGTATTCAGAAGCCTCCATCTGAGTTCCTGCCCTGAGTGAAAAGCCTTATGACTGTGGATCTGGTTTCAAGGTGAATCTTGGGTGTAAGACAAGTAATAGACTCACAGGATCATAGATTTAGAACTAGAAGGAAACTTAGAGGTGAATCTAAACCCTTCATTTCACAGATGAGTAAGCCAAAACTTAACGGAGAGCTTAAGTGATTTGCCAAGAGCTAAATAGCTTAAAATGATAATTGCTAGAGTTTATATAATATTTTAAGGTTTGCGAAGTACTTTACATGAATTATCTCATTTGATAATCTCTCAAAGGCCCTGTGAGTTCGGTGATATTATTACCTCCATTTACAGATGAAAAAAACTGAAGTAGAGAGGTTAAGTGACATGCCCAGGGCGACACTGTCAGTTAGTGTCTGAGGCAAGATTCATATCCAGATCTGCCTTGACTCCAAGTCCTGTGCTCTATTTACTTGTTTGTTGTTCAGTCATTTTTCATCTGTGTTCAGCTCTTCATGACCCAATTTCTTTTTGCTTGTTTGGTGGTTTTTGTTTTTTGACAAAGATACTGAAATGGTTTACCATTTCTTTCTCCTTTTTTACAGAAAGAGGAAACTGAGGCAAATAGTAATTTGCCCAGGGTCACTCTCCTAGTAACTGTCTGAGGCCAGAATTGAGCTCAGGATGATGAGTCTTCCTAATTCCCACCCCATTGCTCTATCCACTGTGCCACCTAGCTGCCCATTCTATCTACTACATGCATTTAAAAAATTATCTCACCCTTGCCAGTTCCAATTTGGTGGTTATATAGGGCTATATCAGTGTTAAATTTCTCACCCATTTCAGGGGACAGGCCCAGGTCTGTGATAGGCATAACGAAAGGCTGTAATATGACTGCTTTGCCTTTCTGGTATTCAGGTGCAGCTTTGCCTGAGGGAGGTAGCATGGTTATTTCAGTGGAGATATGGCTGACTTGGAAGCCATAGAATGTAGGTTAAAACCCTGCCTCTGGTACTACCCACCTGGGCTCTAGTTACCTGAATTGTAAAATGACTGGAGTAGATAGTCTCTGAGATCCCTTATGACTCTAGTACATTGATACCAGTATTCTGATTTTCTCACCAATGCTGTTATCTTACGCTTAGTGCTAGTGTCTTCCCTCTGGTCATTATCCACACTTTATCCCATCTTCTTTTACATAGGTGTTTGCACATTGCCTCCCCCAGTGTACTATGAGAGCGGGGCTTGCCTTTTAGCTTTGTTTGTAACCCAGGGTTTAGCATAGTACCTGACACATATTTATATTTATCTACTGATTCACTAAGTATGGCATGGGGAATAAAAGGTGTGGTGCCTGAGCTTCCTGTCCAACTCAGGTTCCTCAAGTGAGAAGTCTCTCAACTTTCCTGAGATCATTAGTATAAGAATTCTTATCCCTACTTTACAGATGAGGCAACAGAGGTTCATGAAGTTAAGTAACTTGCCTTAAGTCATACATCTTGTCAATGACAGAGCTTGGGCTTGAATACACAAGTTCAAGTGTTCATTCCAATAAAGCCTACTTTCTCCACCTAGCAGGTAGATTCCCTAAGGGGCAATGAGACTGGTGTCCAGGATCTCTAGGGATCTAGGTGAATTTTTGAAGGTGTATCTGTGCTGGAGGAGAGGAGGTAATTTTAAAATAGGGGGTGAACATATCTACTACACTTTCCCTGGTTAGGAGGTAACGATGGTCAGTCAACAAACTTTCATTAAATACCTTTGTGCCAGGAACTGTGATGAGTGCTGGGAATACAAAGAAAGATAAAAGATAGTCCCTGTTCTCAAGGAGCTCACAGTCTAATGAGGGAGAGGGGGACTACATTCAGATAACTATGTACATCGGAGATAAAAAGAAAGGAGCAAGCATTTAAGTGCTTACTATAGCTGGCACTGTGCTAAGCACTTTACAAATATTATCTCATTGATCCTCACTACAACCCTGTACAAACAATCTATATACAATAAATACTGGAAATGATCAACAGAGGGAAAGCCTTAGCATTTAGGGGGATTAGGAGGACTTTTTGCAAAAGGTACGATTTTAGTTGGGGACTGAAGGAAGCCAAGAGGCGGAGATGAAAAGAGAGATCATTCCAGGCAAAAGGGATAGTTAGTGAAAATGCCCAGAATGGGGAAATGGAAGCACAGTAAGGAGACTAGTGTCACTGGAGAATAGCAATGAGGGGGAACTAAAGTATAAGAAAACTAGAAATTTGCAGGGGGAGACAGGGATAGGTTGTGAAGGGCTCTGGAGAGCAAACAGCCATTGAGGTTTTGTATCCAGGGACTTAAGCTCCTAGAGTTTTGTCTGGATAACTCTAAATTGTCTACCTCCATTTTGACTCTTGTAATTATGAACTTTTCCTTTCCCTGGGAAACCATAGAGGGATAATTTTGAATTATCTAGTTGGGTAACTTATTCTCTCCTCTATGGGAAGTTGTGTGTTGTCACAGAAAGGACACTGGCCTTGGAGTCAGGAGAGAACTGTTTGAATCTTACCATACTTACTGTTTGACTAACTGGTGTATGGGGTATGTAGGGAGGACTAACCTATGATATGAAGGCTCACCAAGCTCTTTTCAGAATTTCTTATCCATCTTTGGTGTCTACCTGCTACTCAGTTCTCATCTGTGACTGATGAGAAGTCACAGCCCAGTAAACCTTCTCAGGAGATTGGAACTAAACCAGGTTGAAGGTCATCAATAGGTCTCAAATGCACTGGTGAATTAGGAGGATATCTATCCCAAGCAAATGAAGTATTCCCTTGGTAAAATGGGCAGAATAAAACAATCTGTTCCAAAGACCATGAAGGCAGCTGAAGCAGGCACTGTGGAATACCTAGAGCTTGGTCAGGCATCATAGATGCCAAGGTCATCCACTGCATCTAGGGTCATTGCCAGTTGTCCTGACGTTTGTCTTGCCACAGGACTTTGATGACTCTGGAAGAGAGACTGAGGCTGATGACTTTGTGCAACCCTGCCTCACTTAAATCCGTTTCACACCATGATGGCATTGACTCTTTTTGAAAACAAAAGACAGACAACAAAGCGCTTTATGACCATGGACAAGGTGGTTAACTTTATCTGAGCTGTCATTTCCTCTTAACTTGGGGGCAATAATAACAGTTGTATAGGTCCTCACAAGGTTGTTGTGAAAATATGAAAGCTCATTAGTAATGTTCTGTGAAAACCATAAGGTTCTGTATGAAACCAAGCTACATTAAACCAGTCATCATCCCAATTACATTACTTCAAATTGCCCATTTTTAAAGTGAGATATTGGACTAAATGATCTCTTAAGATGCATTTCCAGCTCTAAGATCTTTGGTTCTGGGTTCAGTAATGGTCAAAGGTGGAAAGGATATTGTGAATTAAATATGCAAACAATGAATCAAAGTCCTGTGTGGGTTCTGTTGAAAAATGTAAACTCACTGGGGACAGGGGCAGCTTCATTTTCACCTTTATCTCCCCATCCCATAGCACAGTACTTTACACATAGTAGGTGGTTAATAAAAGTTTGTTTACTGAATCCCAAGAAGCATTTGAACTTCCCATTTACACTGTATATATCCTATGAGTACATTTTTGGCATATTGTCTCCCCTATTAGAACATAAGCTTCTTGAGTACAGGGACCTTGGTTTTGCCTTTTTGGAACTAAAGTGCTTGATGATGACAACAACAACGATGATGATGATGATGATGATGATGATGACACAATTTATATTATATCTTAAAGTCCACAAAATACTTTACACATGTCTGTATCCTCACCACAACCCTGAGATTGCTGTTGTTGATGGTGATGGTGGTGGTATGGTCCTTCATTTTCAAAAAGAACCAATGACAAACCAATGACATGATGGAGCGATATCTTGATTTGCTCATGAAATGGATTTAAGTGAGACAGAGTTACACAGAGTCATCAGCCTCTCTCCCTCCTCCAGAGTCATTGACGTCCAGTGGTAGGACAATCTGTGCTGGACTGGGATGCTGTGAATAACCTTGGTATCTTCAATGTCTGACAAAGCCCTAAGGATTCCATAGCACCTGTTTTAGTCACTTTAATGATCATTGGAAAAGTGGTTCTCATCTACCCATTCCATTGGGGGAAATCTTCACATGCTTAGGGTAGACATCCTTTTCCGATGGATTTGAAACCTATTGTTACCTTCAACCTGGTTTAGCCCAACTACCAAGATGGTTTAACTGAGGTGTGGCCAGTACTATAGGTTCTTGCAGCCACAGGTGAGAGTAGGGTGACAAGTGAACACCAAAGGTGGAAGAGCTGCCCTGAAATAGGCTCAGCAAGTCTTCACTCCAGAGATGCTAGTCCTCCACAAACACCCTATACACCCTACTCTGGGGGGTAGGTGCTTTTATTATCCCCATTTTTTGGATAAGGAAACCAAAACAAACAGAACTTAAATGATTTCCCTAAGGTCACAAGTTAGAAAGTGTCTAAAACTGAACTTTAACTCAGGGCTTTGTGGCTCCAAATTCAGTGTTCTATCCATTTAGCCACCTCATAAATGCTTTTTAACCAAATAACTGACAGAACCATATTGGACAGAAAAGAAACATTGATGATACCATTTGAATTTTTCATTCAACCCTTTGGGTGAGAGTTTAAAGAATAAGCAAGGTAGTAAGATTTATTTATTTTAGTTTTTAATTTTGTTTATTTTATTATTATTTATTGTTGAAAGTATGCATGGAGGGGTGAAGTCAAAATGGCAGAGTTGAAACAGGACTTCCTCTTAGCTCTGGCTTCTATCTTCTCCAATTCATGTAAAAAATTACTCTAGACAAACTTTGGAGCTCCAGAACCCACAAAAAGACAGAGAGAAGCTAACCTCCTGCTGAAGACAGCCCAGGAGGCTGGCAGGAAGGGACCAGCACAGCTATCTAGGAGCTGTGCCCCACCCAACACAAGCCTGAGGTTTTACCCTCAGGCCAGCCTGACCAGCCTCAGTCTAGAGGAACTTCAGATCACCAGCACCCGTGGCAGTTTCCAGAATTATCAACCCATAGATGCCAAAGACAAAGTGATGGGTCAGTGTAGACCTTGCAGGAACAAGGAGTTTGGGAGAGCAATCTGGCCTTTGCCCCTGGGGCAAAAAGCAGCTGAGACTCCATGGCCATGCTGCTTTAGAGCTCATGGCCTGCATATTGTAGGGGGACCAAGGGACCAGTCTGAGGGGTAATAGCCTTTGCTCTAACCTGCTTGGATCTGGATCATTGTCTAGGGTGGAGATCCTGGGGTGTGTGACCAGTTTGCCAGAGTGTGTTGAGGCTTCAGAGAGGGCATGCAACTAATAGCTCCAACAGTTGCAAAACCCCCAGCAATTGGGATAAAACTCCCCTTTCTGGTAGCAGAGTTCTACTGTGGCAAAAGGCAGAAAATTCAAGTAATTGAGTGGCAATATGAGTAAGCAAAGAAAGCAAAGCAAACAGAGCAATCCTACATTAGACTCCTATTTTAGGGACAAAAAAAAGATCAAAACATGGAACAGGAAGAAGACAGCAAAGTCAGAACTCCTGCACCAAAAGCTTCCAAGAAAAATACAAGCTGGTCACAGGCCATAGAGGAAGTTAAAAAAGGATTTTGAAAACCAAATAAGAGAAGTGGAGGAAAAAATGGGAAGAGAAATGGGAATGATGCAAGAAAATTATGAAATGAAAGTCAACAATCTGACTGAAGAAATAATACCTTAGAAAATAAGACTAATTCAAATGACAAAAGAGGCTCAAAAAGGAAATTAGGAGAATGCCTTAAAAAGCTGAATTTGCCAGTTGGAAAAAGAATCTCAAAAGCTAACTGAAGAGAATCATTCCCTCAGAATTAGACTGGAGCAAATGGAAGCTAGTGACTTTATGAGAAATCAAGATACTATTAAACAGATCCCAAAAAAATGGGAAAAAAAATGGAAGTCAATGTGAAATATCTCATTGAAAAAAATCACTGACGTGGAAAATAGTTCCAGGAGAGAGCATTTAAAAATTACTGGACTACCTGAAAGTCATGATCAAAAAAAGAACCTAGAAATCCTCCTTCAAGAAATTCACAAGGAAAATTTCCCTGATGTTTTAGAACCAGAGGGCAAAATAGATGTTGAAAAAATCCACTGATCAACTCCTGTAAAAGATCCCCAAAAGAAAACTCCTGGGAATATTATAGCCAGGTTCCAGAATTCCCAGATCAAGGAGAAAATATTACAAGTAGCCAGGAAGAACCAATTTGAATATTGTGGAAACCCAATCAGGATAACATGGGATCTGGCAGCTTCTACACTGGGGGATTGAAGTGCTTGGAATATGATGTTCTGGAGGCCAAAGGAGCTGGTATTAAAACCAAGAATCACCTACCAAGTAATACTGAGTATCATGCTTCAGGGGGAAAAGTGCTTCTTGAGTGGAATAGAGGACTTTCAAGCATTCTTGATGAAAAAACCAGAGTTGAATAAAAAATTTGACCTTCAGATGCAAGAAGCAAGAGAAGCATGAGAAGGTTTTGCTTAGCTACACGTGTACAACTTATATTGAATTGCTTATCTTCCCAGTAAGGGTTGGTGACAAGAGAGGAAGGGAAAGAATCTGGAATTCAAAGTTTTAAAATCAAATGTCTAATACACACACACACACACACACACTATACATTACTTTACATGCAACTGGGAAATAAGATATACAGGCACTGCGGCATAGAGAAAAGACAGTGATGTGTGGGAGACCATGTTGATCATTTCTGCATTATTATTACTGTCACTGTTTGGTCACTTCTGTAGTCTATAATTTTATGATTGATTACATAATTATATTGTTCAACTTTTCAAGGAAACTCAGATCCCTTCAGGCAGCAAGCTTGGATTTGTTCATTTTTGTTTTTGTTTTTTTAATAAACTCAATCAGTGCACACACAGTAAATATTCTGTCCCAGGCACTTATTAAAGTCAATTCAATAAATCTTAGAGAAGTCTGCTACAGTGGATAGAACCCCAAAATGTTGAGTCAGAAGACATGGAATAAAATCCCAATATCCATACTGAATACCTGATTATTCAATCTCTCTTAGTCTCAGTTACTCTTGTCAAATGGAAATTCTTTTATTAACTATTCTAGTCAGGTCCTAGATTACATGAAACAGTTCAGTTGTTCTAATTCCTTGGTCTATTGATAATAAATATAAGAAAGATACAAGGCAGGTCTCATATATCTTCTTACCTCACAGCCATCAGGTCCCTACTCTGGCCTGATATAAAGAAATGAAGTCATTGTAATGAAGACAAGTTCTATCTAGACAAGAGACTGATTCCAGATGGTCCATAGTTGTAAGAAGTTATACAGTTTTTATGTAATACGGTAGAAAAAAACAATTGAAACTATTACAGATACACCAATCTAGGTTCAATAGATCTTGGGTATTTTGTTAACATGCATAATGAGCAGATCATAAGAGACTAAACAGGGGTGCTCTAGAAATAAATATATTTGACTTGAGGTCCATTACCTTGTCTTGTTTGTTTGTTGCTTTCAATTTCTGAAAACTGTATTTTAATATAACTGATCTCCTTTTTATTTGGGGTATTTTGTTGTGTATATACTATGAATTTTATTCTATGCATTTAGAAACACTATTCTAAGAAAGGTCCCTATGAACAACAACAACAACAAATAAAGACCTCCCTGACTTTGTTCAGCTTAAACATCTATACATCTTGCTACTTCTTCAGCAAATGGCCACCCAAACTGTGCTGAAAGAGCTCATGAAAACCAAAGATAGAGAATGAGGAAAGTAAAGAGGCGATTTCAGGAAGAGATCACAAGTGACAAATTAAGAGACTTGTTCACAGGCTGATTTTTAATTTTTTTACCATGTGCTGCCAATTGTTAATTTAAAGTGGCATTTGCTTGTGACTGTATGTGCTGTTCCTATATCCTACTGTCTTTGAAATGGGTAGTTAGTGGAGGTTATATACCTTAGATGGTAGTGATAGGCATTCATTTTAAAAATGAAACTGCCTTGGGTTTTATTCCCATTATTTTGATAACTATATTAAAGATATCTGTTTCCTATGTGTTTATATGTATTTTATTTTATGCTTATAAAATCATTATTCTGAGAAGGGGTTCATAGACTTCACCAGACCTCCAAAGGGATCCATGACACAAAAATGTTAGGAGCTCTTGCATTAAAGTCAGATCAAGCATTTCTATAGCTGTCTCTATACCTGCTTAGCTCCTTTCTCTAACCAACCAAATCACTGCCTCCCAGGGTTGCTGGGAGAAAAGAGCTTTACAATCCATGAAGCACTCTATAAATGTGAGTTAGGTTAAGGATGACCACAATGAGGATTTTTGTTCCTAATACTATCCTATGTATTATAAGGGATTAACATAAATCTAAGGCATGGTCTCTACCATCAAGGAGCTTACTTTCAGGTCTGGAAAGCAGGGCACACACATACCCACATACAAATTAAATAACAGTACAAGACAGGATAGGAGTAAGTGCCCAGTGAGTAGTGAATAATAAGTATTGTACATGTATGACAAAAGGTATTGTACAGACTAGGAACAAGTAAGTTTTATTTGAAGTTGTCAGGTAAAGTGTCATAGACAAATGACATTTTAAAAATTATATTTATTTATTTTGTTAAATATTTCCCAATTACATGCAAAAAATTAATGATCTTTGTTTTAAAATTTTGGTCCCAAATTCTATTCCTTCTTCTTGTCCCTCTCCTGTCCTTGAGAAGGCAAGCACTTTGATTTGTACTGTACATGTGAGGTTGTGCCAAACATATTTCTATATTAGTCATATTGCAAAAGAAAACACAAACAAAATAAAACAATAAAAATAAAGTTAAATAAAACTGTACTTCAATCCTTATTCAGAGTTTATCCGTCCTTTCTCTGGAGGTAGATAGCATTTTTCATTGTGGGTCCTTTGGAATTGTCTTGGATCATTGTCTTGATTACAGTAGCTACGTCTTTCATCATGGCTTATCCTTATCATATTGTTTTTACTATGTACAATGTTCGCCTAGTTCTGCCCACTTCATTTTGCATAAATTCCTATATGTCTTTTCAGTATTTTCTGAAAGAATCCTGCTCATCATTTCTTACTACACAATAGTATTCCAGCACAATAACATACCACAACTCCTTCCCCCTTTGATGGGCATCCCTTCAATTTCCAATCCTTAGCCATCTGAAAAAGAACTGCAATAAATATGTTTGTACAAATAGGTCCTTTTTTCCTTTTCTTTGGGATACAGACCAAGTGGTGATATTTCTGTGTCAAAAGGTATGTATGGTTTTATAGCTCTTTGGTCAAAGTTCGA
Organism: Petaurus breviceps papuanus; assembly: GCF_028583685.1. Classification (NCBI taxonomy): domain Eukaryota; kingdom Metazoa; phylum Chordata; class Mammalia; order Diprotodontia; family Petauridae; genus Petaurus; species Petaurus breviceps. The sequence goes on along the minus strand of NW_027185616.1, from coordinate 6,263,243 downwards.
AATTGTTCTCCAGAATGATTGAACTAGCTCATAACTCCACCCATAGAACATTAGTCTCTCTATTTTTTGACATCCTTACTAGCATTTGTCATTTTTTTTCTATCATTTTAGCCAATCTGACAGGTGAGCTGGTATCTCTAAGTTGTTTTAAATAGGATTTATCTAATAAGTAATGATTTAAAGCATCTTTTAATGTGTTTATTGATAGCTTTAATTTATTCTTCTGAAAACTGCCTGGTCATATCCTTTGACCAGTTGTCAACTGGGGAATGGCTCTTATTTTTATAAATTTGGCTCAATTCTCTATATACTTAAGAAATGAAGTTGTTAGCAGAGGAATTTTTCTTGCAATTTTTTTTCAGTTTCTTGTTTTCCTTCTAATTTTGGATGCAATTGTTTTGTTTGTGCAAAAATTGTTTAATTTCAGATAATCTAAATTATCTATTTTACTTCCTGTGATCTCCTCTATCTCTTATTTAGTCATAAACATATTCCTTGTTTATATATCTGACATTAACATTTTTCAATGATCCCCTAATTCACTTATGATTTCCCTCTTCGTAGCTAATGTATCCATTTTGACCTTATCTTTGCATATGATATGAGATATTGATCTATGCCTAGTTTCTGTCAAAATGCTTTCCAGGATTCCCAGAACTTTTTGCTAGGTTTTGAATTCTTACTCCAAAAGCTTGGATCTTTGGGTTTATTAAATACTAGATTACTATGGTCATCTACTACTGCACATTGTGTACTTAATCTATTTCACTGATTCACCACTCTATTTCTTAGCCAGCAGCAGATTTTTTTTGATGGTTATTGCATTGCAATGTAGTTTGAAATCTGGAACTGCTAATTTACCTTCCTTAACTTATTTATTGATTTCATTAATATTCTTGACTTTTTGTTCTTCCAGGTGAATTTTATTTTTTTTTCTAGCTCTAGAAAACAATTCCTTTGTAGTTTGATTAGAATGGCACTGAATAAGCAAATTAACTGTAAAATTGCCATTTTGTTTTATTGGTCCAGTCTATGTAAGAGCAATTAATATTTCTTCAATTGTTTAGATCTATATTTGTGTGAAAAGTGTTTTGTAATTGTGGTCATATAATCCTTGGATTTGTCTTGGCAGGTAGACTGCTGGCAGCTTTTTTAAATGGAATTTTTATTCCTATCTCTTCCTGCTGGGTTTTGTTGGTAGTGTATAGAAATGATAATGATTTATGTAGGCTTATTTTATATCCTGCAACTTTGCTGAAGTTGTTAATTGTTTCAATTAGTTTTTCAATTGATTTCTCTGGGGTTCTCTAAGTATACCATCAAATCGTCTGCAGAGAGGGATATTTTTGTTTTCTCATTGCCTATTTTTATCCCTTAAATTTCTTTTTCTTGTCTTATTGCTGTAGCTACCTTTTCTAGTAAAATATTGAATAAAAGTGGTGATAGTGGACTTCTTCTTTCACTCCTGGTCTTATTGAAGACTTCTGGTTTATCCCTATTACAGATAATACTTGCTCTTGGTTTTAGAATGATACTACTTATCATTTTAAGAAAGGTTGCATTGATTTCTATGTTTTCTAGTGTTTCTAATAGGAATGGGTATTATATTTTGTAAAAGTTTTTTTGTACATCTATTGATATAATCATATGATTTTTGTTGCTATTGTATTTCATATGGTCAAGTATGGGGATAGTTTTCTTAATATTGCATTAACCTTGCATTCCTGTCATATATTCCACCTGGTCATAGCATATGATCTTTGTGGTATATTACTGTAATCTCCTTGCCAGAATTTCATTTAAAATTTTTGCATTATTATTCATTAGAAATATCGATCTATAGTTTTCCTTTTCTTTTTTTTTCTCTCCATGGTTTAGTTTCAAAACCATATTTGTGTCATAAAGGAATTTGGTAAAACTTCTTCTTTACTGATTTTTCCAAATAGTTAATACAGTATTGGGATTAATTGTTCCTTCAATGTTTGATAGAATTCACTGGTAAATCCGTGTGGTCCTGGGATTATTTTTTTCCTTTGGGAGCTTGTTAATAGCTTGTTTAATTTATTTTTCTAAGATAGAGTTATTTAAATATTATCTTTCCTCTTCTGTTAATCTGGACAGTTTGTACTTTTGTAAATATTCATCCATTTCACTTACATTGACAGTTTTACTAGCTTTTAATTGGGCAAATTGACTACTAATAATTGCTTGAAATTCATCTGCATTTGGTGGTGCATTTACCCTTTCCATTTTTGATATTGGTAATTTGGTTTTATTCTTTCTTTTAAATAAAATCAGCCAATGATTATTCCATTTTATTCCTTTTTTGCATAAACCAGTTCCTAATTCTAATTAGTTCAAATTTTAAAACTTTTAATTTGATTAATTTCTCCTTTGATTTTCAGAATTTTTATTTTGTTGTTTAATTGGGAATTTTAAATTTGTTTTTTATACTTTTTTTAATTGTTTGCCCCATTCATCAATCTACTTTTTCTCTCTTTTAGTGATGCAAAAAAATTTAGAGGAATTAATTTTCCCCTAGGTACTGCCTTGGCTGCACCCCACAAATTTTGGGATGCTGTCTCATCATCATTCTCTTCAATAAAATTATTAACTGTTTTTATGATGTATTCTTTGACCCACTCATTCTTTAGGATTAGCTTATTTAGTTTCCAATTAGCTTTTAATATATACTTCCATATTTCCAAAAAAAGTTCATTTCATTTTTCCACATTTCTTTGTGAGGCTTTTGTGTTCTAATACAAGTTCTTTTTTTTGTAAAGATGCCATATGCAGCTGAAAAAAGGCATATTCCTTTCTATTCCCATTCAGTTTTCTCCAGAGATTTACCAGAACTAATATTTCTAAGATTTTATTCATCACTTTAACTTTCTTTTTTTAGGGATTTTTTTTGTCTTCATCTCTTTAACTTTCTTATTTATTTTATGGTGAGATTTATCTAGCTCTGAGAAGGGAAAGTTGAGGTTCCCTACTAGTATAATTTTACTGTCATTTTACTCCTGTAATTCATTTAACTTTTCCTTTAAGAATCTGTATGCCATATATGCCATTTGGTGCCAATTGTCAGGTCTCCTTATTATCTATGACTTGACATCTCCTAAAACTACTACTGCTTCTGTCACTACCTCCTAGTTGCACCACTGGTGTTTTATCCACATGGGCTTTGGACCAGCTCCTTCCATCATTCACAAATCTCTCTTTCTGACCTCAGGATGGAATAATAACTTACTCTAACTTTTTGTTGGATCTGTCATTCCAGAATTAAATCTGAAGAATTATTTTATAATTGTTTGGAGGTGAATGTTGGGAGAACTTGAATGAGTGCTTCTCTACTCTACCATCCTGGCTCTCCCTCTGGAATTCACACAAAGGCATGACTTCTAATACACTATCTAATATGAGCCTTCACCATAGGAATTATAGATATCATTATTCCTATTATATATGAGGAAACTAAAGCTTTGAGAAAAGTGATTCAGTCGTGGTCACCCAACTAGTAAGTGTTGGAGAAGTGTAGGATTCAAGTCCCAGCTTCTCATGACTCCAAGGCCAGAGCTCCTTCTACTATACCATGTTGCCATGCTTTTCCTTAAAATTTTTCACAATGACATTTTTAAAAGATTTAGAGCAAGAAAAGCCCTCAGAATTCATTTTTACCAACCTTTCATTACACAAATGAAGAAATGGGCTCCCACCTTCCCCACCATCTACCAGGTTTAGTGACTTGTCTAAGAACACAGATGATAAACAGTAAAGCTAGGAATTTATTCTGACTTGAAATCTTGAATATTTTTTTATGACACTATACTGTCTGAAGGACAATGAGATGTGGACAAGTAGAGAGAAAAAGGAATGGAATTCCAAAGATAGTTGGAACTGAGTAGAGATATTCATAGAAAGTTAAAATCAATGCAGTTGAAGAAAGTGGTCTAAGCTGAAAGTTGTTTATTAATAAAGATGACTGTGCAATGGAACATTAGTTTGCTTAAGACCCTGAGTTATGGGTTGAAGAGTCAACACTTGATCATGTATAAACGGTAAGCTTTTGAATCTTTTTTTTTAAACATAGAAATAACATGGTGAAGGCAAAGTTTTAAGAAATTTGATATAGTTGGTTTAGCTGAGTGAAGCTCCCACTGTAATCCATAAATCAATATCTAGTCATAATCCACAAGGATCTCCTTGTGACTGTTTTATACTTAGAATATGAGGAAGTTATATCAGTACTTGGAGCCTTACATTTCATAAACCAATCAAGTCTTAGGAATGAGCTCCATGGATTGCATCAGAAAATTTACTTGATTAAATCAACTTGAAGTGACTTCAAAATTCTCAGTGAATATCCTTCTCCTGCTATGGCTAAGTACATCCCTTTTTGTTAACTTTTCAATGACTTATAAGTTTCCTATATTGTTCCAGTATTTAACCAAAATTTCCAGGGGACTGAACTGAGTCAGGACCAGCCCAGAATATTATGGTTATGAGGCCCTTTCACCAACTCGGTTGCCATTCCTCGAACCTTCTTTCCTTCCCAAAATGAAGCAGACAAAATTAAATACAATATTACATATGTGGTCTGGCAAAAGAAAGAGAGAGCAGGACTATTATCTTCTTATTCCTAGTCATTACATGCCTCTTAATATAGTCAAAGATTGCAAAAATTCCATATTTTCTGTATGACACTGTTGAGTAATTTTGAACTTGGAGTCCATTAAAACCCCAAGATCTTTTTCAGATAAACTACTCTGTCTTTATATGTCCCCTTTCTCATACTTGTGAAGACAATTTTTTTTTTACTCCAACGGTAGGATTTAAACATTTGTCTGTTATATTTCATATTATTCTATTGGTCTAAAGTTTTCGTCTTCAAGATCTATTTGAATTGTGACTCAATTATCTAAAGGTTTCTACATTCTCAGCATTTTTATATATCTACAAATCTGATACCAATGTCATCTATCCATTTATCAAAGTCATTGATAAAAATGTCAAAATACAGTGCTAAACAGATTCTTAAGCCACTCCACTGGAGATATCCCTCCAAGTTACTATTGACAACTTTTCAGGCCATTCCACCAGTACTGAATTCAATTAATTATGTTATCATATTGGTCTTATATCTCCATCCTTCTTCTAAGAATAGCATGAAAGTTATTTTTTCAAACACTCTGGAAAGATTTTAATAAACTATATTTACATTTGTCATTTTTTAACTATTTTTTTAAAAAGGCAACAAGCTTAGTTCACTATGATCAATTATATGAAGAAATATTGGCTCTTTATAATGCCTGTTTTCTAACTAACAATCCTTTTTCATTCCTTTTTACTAATTAGCCACTCCAATAATGTTTTAGAATTTTAATCATCTCTCAGACACTTTTTTTAATTTTTAATTTGTGGAATAAGACAAGCATTTCCAAATCATAGTATAATAAAAAGATGATTGAATATAAAACTGTAGATCTGCTATGTACAGCTTACTATTCTTTTCAAATCTACAACAAAATTACCAAGTAAGTTTCTTTTTTTCTTCCCCACCTCAGCCTAGACATAGCTACCATTAGACACAAATAGGTGTGTGTGTTTGTGTGTGTGTGTGTGTGTGTACACAGAGAAATAGAGAGAGATAAAAATACTCCGTATATACTACTACTTATTAATTCTTTCTTTGGATGCAGGTAACACCTTCCTTCAGAAGTCCTTTATGATTAATTAGGGTATTTATAATTATCAATAGCTCATTCGCTCAAAGTTGCTCTTAAAACAATATTGCTGTTACTGTATAGAATGTTGCTTGATTCTGTTCATTTCCTCTTAGACATTTGAGAATTTTGCCAAGAGAGGAAGCTAAGTTTACTGGTCTAGAGTTTGCAGGCTCTGGTCTCTTCATTTTTTTTTTTGAAAATTTAGGTATCTTCCCTTCTTAGTACCTTTGTTATATGTCCTGTTTTCCACAGTTTTGTAAAGACCACTGATAGAGTCTCCACAATTATACTTGATGGAACTTATAGTGATCTATGTGGTTAGGAAGAATTTGTACTTCCCTCCTCCTCTCTGTGTTCTCTCTCCTTTTTTTCTGAAGATCTTTTTAGTCTTCCCCTAGTCCTAAACTATGTGATATTTCCTTTCCTCTAAAGAGGAGAAAAACATTCAAATCTGAGAAGTCTCTGAAGGCCTTCTCACACTCTCTAGAAGAAACTTTATATATGTCTCTTTTAATTTTTGCACATATGATCCTTGTATTCATCAAGAAATACAATAAAAACACAAATTCCATTTCCATAAAGATTTGAGGAAAACTTCCCTGTACACTTTGAGTGTAAACATAAAAGTATTTTTCTTTAAAACCCTTGGAGGGAAAAAAACCACTAACTGCTAAGATTTCTTTAGCCTGCCCTTTAAAAACATCAGACAGAAAAAAAAATCATTCTTACCTCCACTTACTTATTTGTACTTCCAAAGTAATTCAACCATGGAACATTTTAAAGATTGAAATGTAATGGAAGAAGTAACAAATTCAGGTGTGCAAGGCCTGAGGCTATGTAATAAACAAAAAATAAAGTAAAATAATAGAAAATATTAAAGTAAAACAATAGAAAACATCAAATTTCATTCCCATAGAAAATTTACCACACTCAATATGTTTTAATAGATTTGCAACTTTATGTTTAATAATTTAGAGGAAGAAATATCACTAACATTAACATTGTCCCGGAACCTCAATTAATATGTCATAGAAGACCACCAGGGTTCTATGGAACTCTGGGAAATCTTGTTGCTTGATGTATTCATTCATGAAGTTGTATTTATTTTTGAACTTCAAAGAATAACAAAGTTATATCTGCCATTTAAGAA
>NW_027185616.1:6241367-6253867 GCF_028583685.1 Petaurus breviceps papuanus | reverse complement strand
CCTCTGAAAACTGCCTGTTCATATTATTTGACCATTTATCAATTGGGGAATGACTTTTATTTTTATAGATTTGACTCAATTCTCTGTAAATTTTAAAAATGAGGCCTTTATCAGAGACATTGGTTCTAAAAATTCTTTCCCAATTTTCCACTCCCCTCTTAATTTTGGTTACATTGGCTTTGTTTGTACAGAAACTTTTCAATTTAATGTAATCAAATGTATCCATTTTGCATTTTATAATGCTCTCTAATACTTGTTTGGTCTCCATAAATCTGACAGGTAAACTATTCCTTGCTCTCCCAGATTGCTTACAGTATGAGCCTTTATACCTAGATCATTCATCTATTTAGACTTAATTTTGATATACGGTGTTAGATAATGGTCTATGCCTAGTTTCTGCCATATTATATTTTGATTTTCCCAGCAGTTTTTGTCAAATAGTGAGTTCTTATCCCCAAAACTTGGGTCTTTGGGTTTATCAAAAAATAGATCACTATAGTCATTGAATACTGAATCTCATGTGCCTAATCTATTTCTTTCCCCTTACTACTATTTCTCTCCCTTCTAACCATGCCCCCCTTCTTATCACCCCTTACCCTTCCTACTGCCTATAGGACACAATAGATTTTTATAATAATCAGTGTATGTTATTCCAGGGGCAGCTAGGTGGTGCAGTGAATAGAGCACTGTCCCTGGAGTCAGAAGGACCTGAGTTCCAATCCGGCCTTGTACACTTAACACTAGCCATGTGACCTTGGAAAAGTCATTCAACCCCAATTGCCCTGCCTTCCCCCCTCCAAAAAAGAAAAAAAAAAGATTATGTCATTCCCACTTTGACCCCCAAACCAATGAGTAAATTTCATACAGTGCTCCTCTCACTCCCCCTTTTCCCTCCATTACGAGTTTTTGTGTCTTTTCACATTAGAATCTTAAACTTAACTGATTATGCTGATTAATATATTTATTTTATAATTTAATTATTTAATTTAAAATTTAATTTATTTTTATATTTTAGTATTAAATTATTTATAATTTAATTTATTATTTAATTCATAATTTAATTATTAAAAATAATAATTTAATAATAAATGATTAATAGATTAATAAAATTAATATAAAAACTGATTATCTTTGAACCAGAACCAATGAGAATAAAGTTCATATGATGTTCATCTCCCTCCCTCCTTCCCCTCTACTATAGTATGTTTTTATGCCTTTTCATGTGGCATAATTTACTTTTTTCTCTGCCTCATCCTTTCCTTTTCTCACATTACAGTCCCTTTGTATGCTTTAATAGGTTTCTTTTAAATCATCAGATTAGTTCATTTATACCCACACCCTCTATCTATGTATATCCCTTTTCAAGGTTGCAATAATCATGTAAATTTCAATATTGACAGGTATCAGCTTCTCATATAGGAATGTAAACATTTTACTCTTATTGAATCCCAAGTTATGTGCATGTGTATGTGTGTGCACGTGTGTGTGTGTGTTTTCCTTGTTTACTTTTTTATGTCTTTCTTGAGTCTTGTAATTGGAGATCAAATTTTCCATTGAGATCTGTCTTTTCATCAGGAAAGTCTGGAAGTTCCTTATTTCATTAAATGACCATCTCCTTGCCTGAAAGATTATGTTCAGTTTTGCCAGATAGTGGATCCTTGGTTGCAGTCCTAGCTCTTTTGCCTTACAAAATATCAAATTCCAATCCCTCCAATCTTTTAATGTAGAAGCTTCTAGGTACTGTGTAATCCTGACTGTAGTTCCATGATATTTGAATTGTTTCTTTTTTGGTTGCTTTCAGTATTTTCTCCTTGACCTTGTAATTCTGGGATTTGGCTACTACTTCTTGGAATTTTCAATTTGGGATCTCTTTCAGAAGGAGTCCAGTGAAATTCTTTTGATAACTGTTTTACCCTCTGATTCTAGGACCTTGGGACAGTTTTCTTTGACAATGTCTTAGATGATGTTGTCCAGGCTGCTTTTTTCTTCATGGTTTTCTGATAGACCAATAATTCTTAGGTTATCTCTCCTGGATCTGTTCTCAAGGTCATTTGTTTTTCCAGTGAGATATTTTACACTTTCTTTTAATTTTTTAATATTCATGTTTTGCTTGACTGATTCTTGATGCATCACAGAGTCCTTAGCTTCTATTTGACTGATTCTAATTTTTAGTGAATTATTTTCCTCAGTTAGTTTTTGAAGCTCCTTTTAAGGGAGGTATTTTCTCCAGTTAGATTTTGAACCTCCTGTCCCAGTTCACAAATTCTACTTTTTAAGGATTTGTTTTCTTCAGTGAGATTTTTTTTTCCAATTTGTTCACTGTAAATTTAAATTTATCTTCAATGTAATTTGGCTTTTTAAATCTTTCTTGAGCTACTCCAAGAATGCTTTTTGGCCTTGAGACCAGTTTACATTTCCTTCTGTGGTCTCAGGTGTGAGTATAGAGTCCATGTTGTCCTCTGTATTTGGTTGTTCTTGCTCACTATAATAAGCTTGGATTGATTTTCTTGCTTTTCCTTTCTCAGCTTCCTTCTTTCCCATTGTGATTTCCTGTTTCCTGATTTCTCAGGCTGGGAGCTAAGGGCCTGGTTGTTCACTTTGTGTGCTGTAGCCTCTGGGTGTCTAGACTGAGGCCAAGATCAGGATTCTCAGTGTTTCCCCTGAGTTACTCTCAGGCTCACAGAGTAATCTGTGGGGGAGGGGTGGTCTGGCCACTTCAGATTTTTACCTCTATGCCCCTGGGCTACAGCTCAGGCAGGCTCAACAGCTGGCAGCCAGCAGAGCTGGTGTCTGCAGAATCCCCTGATGTTGCTAATGTCCACCTGGGCTTGTGTTGTTAGCACTTGCTGGCTCCACCACCCTGGGCTTTGAGAGCTCCTGCTGGTCAGCTTAGGTGGGGCTTGTTGGGATCCCTCCCGCCCTTCACTTTAGACCTTTTACTGCCTCAGTTACACAGTGACTCCTAAGTCTGAGGCTATTTCCACTATTTCAGGATTTTACTCTGGGTGGGATATTTATCTCTGGGCTTTCTGGGTCAGGGAGGAGGAATCAGAGTAGCCAGGGTTTACTTTGCCATCTTGGCTTCTGGAAATTCAGGTAGGTGATTTTTAAACTTTCAGGCTGTGGGCTGATAGCCCCAGGAGAAGCTGCAGTCACGGCTGTGGGCCCTGGGATTTCTCTTAACCAGCTCTGACTGATCCTCCTGTCCTGTGGGGGATGGCTGTGAATAGCCCTTGGGGTGGGTGAGTCCACTGGCTGGGGCCCCTTCTCCTTCCACTGTAGTCTGCACTCTGGTCCTTGCTGGTGCAGCCCCCACATGCTCTGTGGTCCCCCTCCCCAGACCTACGTGGGTACTTTCTTGGGCTGGGAATCTGCCATGCTCCATCTCCCAATGGATTCTGTCACTCTAAAATCCATTCAGATTCACTTTAGAAAGTTTGGTGAAGGGATTCATGGAGGAGCCTAGAAAAGTTACTGCTTCTGTTCCACCACCTTGACTCAACCCCTCTTCTATTATTTGAACTGAGGTAGAATAAACAAACTCTTCTTCCTCTGAAGTATTTGTTTCTGACTCAAGCCTGAATCAAGAAGCCTTTTGTATGACTAGCAAGAATTCCCTTTCCCTTAATTTCCACTGAGATGAGTATCTATCAAACTCAACTTACTCCTCAGGAAATCTAATCAATTCAATGATTTATAATAAATGATTGCTCTAAATTATCTTTGGTTGACCTCCATGTACCTTTATTTGGGGACTATTTTGTAGTCCAATCTATTTTAAACATATTTTAAATGATCAGAGTGTTTCTTATAATTTCCATCATTTGCTTCCAGACTATTTATATAGCATAATCTCCCACTACTCCCCAATAAAATCCTTCCCTCTATCTAGCCTGGTATCTTTACTGTTCACACTCACCTTCATACATTTGCTCATATGACTTTTCCTACCTAGAATATCCTTGAAGGCAAAATGGCAAAGTGGAAAGAAAGATGGCCTTGGAATCAGAGAACATGGGTCCAAAGTCCAGGTCTGCTATTTACCACCTATATGACTTTAGACAAGTCATTTTACCCTTTATGAACTTCAATTTACTTCTCTGTAAAATGGAGGCTTTAGAATAGATAACATCCAAGGTTCATTGTAGTTTAATATCTGTGAACATATGATCCGTTACTCTATCTGCTGATCTAGTTCCTTCCCATCTTTCCAATCTCATTCAAATCCAATTTCACAACCAGTAATGACCTTCACTGAGCCTCAGTTGTCCTGATTAGTAGTTGCCTCAGTCAACCATTATGTGTGTGTGTATATATATATATATATATATATATGTGTGTGTGTGTGTGTGTGTGTGTGTAGGACTAGCCTGAGCAATGTTTCACTTTACTATGTTACTATCTTCCTTGGAGGGAATCATAAATCAAAGCTTAGGGGACTTATGCCTTTTACAAATGAAATTTTTTGCGATCCCCCTTTCCCTTCTTGATTTGTGGTTGTCTCAGTCACCCACTATATCTTAGCTGAGTCCCACTCATCTTCACTACGGCCACTTTGCTGCCTAGGGAGCTTATCCTTCATGATTCCACTCCTCTTTTCTTAATTTTTAATCATTATATTAACTTTTTGTATCTTTGTGCTCCTAGAAAGAGCACATCAATCTATTGGTACTTCAGTATCAATCTTCTACTGCCCTACTCATCATTTCTGTAACTTTCCAAATCAAAATACTTCCTTCCTGGGCATCACTCCCTCATAGAGGGTGTCCCAAAAGTTTTAGTGCAGTTTTAAGCCATTGAAGCTTAAAGGACACCCTGTATACATCATCTCCCCAGCTAGAATGTAGGTTCCTTAGGACAGTCATCACTCTGGTATTTGCATCCCTAGTTCTTGGTACACTTTAATAAATACTTTTCCTCTATTGATTCATTGATTTATTCATTCATTCCCTTCTTCAGCTAGACTGTGCTCTTTGAGCATGAGAGGGTATCTTCTACTTTCTCTCTGATTCCACACTACACCTGGTGCTGTGAGCATTACACAATCAGTGCTCAATAAATATATGAAGTGTTTCTTCCTTTGTTTGCAGACTCCTGTTGGATTTGCAGACGAACTCAGCTGTCTCAGGTGGAGCTCTTCCAAGTAGCTCTCCTAAGTGTGATGTCAATTCAGCAGCCTATTCTGCTGATTTGGCTACTTTCCCTGGAGAGCCTCAGAGGGCTCTTTGTCCTGTTGCCTGTTTCCCCACTGATTGGGTCCAGAATCTTGAACAAAGACAGGCCCACTAACTTACCATAAATTTGGTGCTTTTCCAATCATTTCTCATTCACTATCAATGGCACCATTCCCCATCTCGAGTGTTAGAACTGAAAATAATTAGTTGAATTGCTGAATACTTCAGGCCTGGAAATAACGTGGAATAAAATTGAGAGGAATAAAAAAAAAATCACAAACCAGTTGGTTTCAAGAGTTTTCAGGTCTGGGCAAGTATAAACCCAAGGTAGTTCAAATGCAAAATGTTTTTATTTAAAGCACATCTCTTTCTCCAACAGCTATCTCTTCAAAGGAAAGACTGTTCCTTTTGTTATAATGCTTTATAGACATTTTGGGGACCTTAAAATATTTTGTCAGCTGTTTCCCTTTAGAAGCTTGAAAAACCCTATGTACTTACGGAATATTATTATCTACCTCTGGATTTTCTGAGATCTTAGGACTGCTTAGAATTCATCTGTGTGCTGTCTTTATTTCCAAGAGTCTTTGAAAGTATTTTGATTCTTTTTTCATTTCCAACTGCTCTGAACAAATCTGTTTTAAATGGGTTTGGGGGGCTGTACATACAATGCTGAACAAGTTACCCCTCTATGGTTGAGTGGCACAATATTAGTCAGGCCAAGGTCACAAGGTAATGTGTTATATAGGCCAGTTCACCTTGCTCTGTTATATGACTGCTGACTTGCAAATGACCCCTTCTCACAAAGTGCCAAAAACCTATCCTTACTCAAAGCACAGTGTTAATGATGAACCGTAAGCATAACTTTCACATTGAAAGGACAGTGCATTATTCATTCAAATTCCTTCCATTCTACTTATGTTCCGGTTCTCAGTCTAGGTTGGTTGGAAGTGAAGAATCATGCTGAAGGCCTGGGGGTGAGTCTGCCCTAAAAGACAGTGCATCTCTTAAAGGGCATCTGTATATTATATTGACAAAAGCTTTGTTCTCCTAGTAAGAGAAATATACTGTAACAGAAAAGGGCCTGTGATGGTCCAGAGACTCTGAACTAGGGATGGAGAGACTGTATTCTTTATACATGTTAAAATTAGACAAAACATTTTCTCTCTTTGAGAAGTAGTAAGTACCACAAAGGATGTTTTACTTAATGGACATTAAATAAATCTTAGATAATTTGAGCATAAATAGCCCTTGAGAGAGTATTAAAACAAACTAATAAAAGAGTACTAAATAGAGACAAGTGAGAAACACTTGCCAAGCATAAACAAAAAAAATGTGGGAAGGTAGTCCTAGGTAAAATGCTTAATAGATGAATTTTCATTGCCCTATCCCCCACAACTCTGATAACCCTTCCCTGCATCCCTGCTAGGCACTTGTCCCTTCTCATTTGAAAGCTTGCTAATCCAAACTATGCTAAGATTACTCTAAGATATTATCCCTCTAAGAGGGTATCTTTGTCTTAATAAGGAATTCAAAATTATCCAGAGCCAAAGGAATGAAGCTCTAATGGTAGAATTTCAGAAACACAGACCACCAGGGAATGGTGCTGGTGGTGATGAGGTTGTAAAGAACAAGAAAGTGGAAATCAGAAGACCTAGTTTCTACTTCCTCTGTCACACTCCCACTATACAACCTTAACCTCTCCAGGCTCCAGTTTGCCTGTCTAAACAATGAAACAATAATCTCCTAATTGATCTCTCTAACTCTAGTTTTTTTCCCTCTTTCAATCCATCTTCCACATCGCTGCCAAATAGATTTTCCTAAAGCATAACTCTAATCCTCTTGTCCCACTATTTTTCCCCACGTGGCCTCCTATTGCCTCCATGTTTAAAAAAAAAAAAGCCTAGTTTTGGCATATGAAATCCTTACTGCCTACATTTTATTACTCCCTTTCATGTATTCTAGGTTCCACTCAATCTGCTCTATTTGCTATTCTCCATACAATGTATTTCATTTCCTATTTCCATGCTTTTGAGAAGGCTGTCCCCTATTCCTAGAATGAACTTCCTACTCACCTTCTCCTTGTGAAATCCCTTTCTTCCTTCAAGGCTCAGTTTGAATGACAACCTCTTCTTGAAGATATGTTGTGCTCTTCCCAGGTGCTGATATTCCTTCCACTTTAAAATGCTTTGTATTGATGGATCTGTGTTCATATTCTCCTCCACTCCCTTCCTCCCAGGAGAATGAATGCTTCTTGAGGACAGAGGCTGCTTTGTATCCCTAACACAATGTCTGGCATATAGTAGGTACTTAATAAATGTTTATGGATTGATTGATTGGATAAATCATATTATATATGTATATATGTGTGTATGTATGTATATGTATACATACATACATACTTACATACATCATGAAATACAGGAGAGCTGCATTTCTCAAAATGTATTCAGCAATCCCCTGGAGATTTACAAAGCAATGCAAAGGGTGATCAAGGTGGTATGTATGGGGGAAAGTGGGTTAGAGAAGAACTTGTCACAGTAGACAAGAAAATACATCAAACTCATCTATTTTGCTCTCTGTGTTGGTCTTAACATGCTAAGTGTTATTACAGCTTGGGGAGATAGTAACACAAATGCAAACTTTTGTCAAAGCTACAGCTGGGCACAGGAGCCCAGCTCGTGATTGTGGGTTTGAATGGTGTCAAACCAGGCAGCATAATTTAGGTCTTCTGGGACTATAACCTCAACAGCAACATCAGGGATGCTAATCACATTTTATTTCCCCTGAATCTTTGCTATTGCCTGAAAATTTTGCCTGTACAATTCTGTTGTTAGATGAGAAGTTGCTGCCCCTTTTCCCTGGGAAAAGTCTGTTATCTCAGGTACCATAATTACAAATGAAAGTTTCAACAATTGAGAAAGCAATTTTGAATTGTGAAGACAGAAACCAAAATGGTCAGACCCTTTGACTCAGAGATTCTACTGCTAGACATAAAGAGGTTAATGTTAGAAAGAAAAGTCAAATCTATACTAAAATAATCATGGAAGTACTTTTTTGAAATAGTCAAGATTTCTTAAAAGTGATGCCCATTGATTAGAGAATAGCCAAACAAATTGTGGTATATAAATATAAAGAAATATTACTATACTGTAAGAAATCATTAATATACAGAGTAGCATGATAACAGCAATATGTGCATTGAGAGCTAAGGACAGAATGAACACAGATTCATGGCTTCACAAAGGAGCCCAGTAAAGAAATTATACCATGGGTATAGTTCTAACTTCTAAAACCAAAGAAATTCATTAGCCCTTTGCCACTTATGCTGTTTAAAGCAGAGTTCACTTTCTCTGGATCAGGTGTATATTTATGCAAGCTTATATTTCAGGACTTTAAGGGAATGCTTTGCTCCAAATATTCCTAATGTACCACCTGTATAAATATACTTTTGTAAAAGCTACTCCAAATGATATTCTTGAGGAAAAACATACTGGTGGGGCTCAAAATGGTAGAGTTCAAGAATCAGCCCGCAGCAATCCCCTTCATATACTGAGTTAGTTGTAGCCAAGCTCAAGGACCCCACACATCATCAGTGGGAATAGGAGTGGGATATGAGATAAAGATCTTCAGAGTTTACATGAGCTACATGTGGAGACCTCATCTGGGATAAACATTGGGCCTTTCATGTTGGAAAGGGTTTACTGGAGAGTGTAACCATTTTTTTAGATGATTATGGTAGTGTTTTGCATTCATCAAGTGATATAAAGTGAAGTGACAGAACAAAGAGAGCAAAATACTCCATGACTACAAAGTAATAAATGGAGACAACAACAAAAGAATTAAAACTGAATGCTGTAAAATTATGACTATGCCTTACCCCCAAGAAAGACACAAGAAGGCAATTTCCTCCCTTGCTGCTTTGCAGTGGTAGGGTACTATGGGTTTGAAACCCTGTATACGGCATCAATTTTTATGATATACTAGTTTTACTTAACTTTGCCCCACCTTTCTTTGTGTTATAAGGGAATATTCTCTGAGATGAAGTGTGGGAGGAATATGTTGAGAGACAAAGGTGATATAAAAACAAAAGATAGTCATATATTTTATGAAATTCTATGAAATCTCAATTCCCTAAAAATTCTTAACTACAGCAAAAAAGAAATGAACAATATTGGCCTTAAAATCTGGGACAGCAAGTCTGCTGCTCTTAGTGAGGTCCAAGTCATGGATTTTGCATCAGAGGATCTGGGCTCCTGATCTTTACTAACTTTTTTTCATTAAATTCCTCCATGCAATTCAACTCCTATTCTTCTTTTTTCTGGAGCTTAGAGATAGCAGTAAAATATTTCACAGGAAAAGGAAAAGCCAGGCAGGCAGCAGATATACCGTGTTTCCCCGATAATAAGACCTATCCCAAAAATAAGCCCTCCCCTTACTGTGTAAGATTCCTCTAAAATAAGCCCTCCCCCCCGAAAATAAGCACTATTGAGATTGCTACTGTAGTGAAGGTGATCCCCTGCGCTACACGCTACAATACGGTACCTTCTGTATGCACCATTCTCCCCCCCCCGTGAAATGCACACCGCACTCCGAGCTGCATCCAATCAGAGCTGCAGCAGTGAGTGCATCATCCTGTTCTTCCCCAGTGATTTGCTTATTGAATAAAGGTACATTTTTTTGTTCACATTTACTTGTTTATTAAAATTGCTGTCAATGTTCATTAAAATAAGCCCTCCCCTGAAAATAAGCCCTCTGGTGTTTTTCTGTCCAAAAAATAATAAGACAGTGTCTTATTATTGGGGAAACACGGTATGTATAAGAATTATCAACTTGGAAATATTTTTTTTATTATTTATTAGAGGGAGAAAGAGAGAGACAGAGACAGAGACAGAGAGAGAGACAGAGAGAGAGAGAAGGAGAGAGAAAGAGAGAGAGAGGAAGGGAAGAGAGAGACAGATAGAGAGACAGTGAGAGACAGAGAGAGAAGGGAAGAGAGAGAGGGGAGAGAGAGAGGGGAGGGAGAGACAGAGAGAGACAGAGAGAGAGAGAGAGACAGAGACAGAGACAGAGGGAAAGAGAGACAGAGACAGAGAACCTATGGCAATTGGGCACATGATATAGGAGCTCAATATTCATCATTTTGAAATAGTATCAGTGCTAAGGGGTTTACCATAATTATTTTAAAAGACTGTACTGTAAGGGTTTCCCAAAGTTGAGTTTGAAGTAAAATTCTGCCGCTCAAAATATTGGGGAATCAGTGACTGAGGTGAAAATGGAATCTGGGTCTTCGAGCTCTAAGTGTCTGCTCTTTCCACAGAACCATACAGAGATTGAACACCTCTGTATGCGGGTCAGCAGGTGAGGCTCCAAAACTCAGGAGTGTGACCAAATCAGATTAAAATGTCATTGGGAAATTTTACAAAAACAGATAAAAATACAATACTATATTGATCATATTAATTTGCAATTGTTAGAAGTCAATATGTGGCTTGCAGGAATCTATTTCAATTTAAGTTTGATGTTAATTCTGTACAACAGTGACTCCATAAAATCATTTCTGTATAAGGACTCACTGTGATTTCCTCCATTAGACTATAACCTCCTTGAAGACAAGGACTTTTGTCTCTCTGTATCTCTAGCACTTAGCACAGGGCTTGGTGCATAGTAGGTAAATTAATAAGTGTTTGTTCCTTGACTGAGAAGAAAGATTCCATGATCACTGGGGTCTTGCTCCAATATTCCAAGGGTTTAGGGGAGAGAAGGGAAGGTGGCTTAGTAACTAGAGCTGTGGCTCCTGAGCAGGGCTTCATAACTTTTCTGTGTCATAGACTGCTTTGCAGTCTAGGAAGCCTATTCTCAAAATAATATTTCTCTAAAGAAATGAATGAGTGAATAAATGAATAGGTGAATGAAATTTTAAAACAAAGTAACCCTCCTCATAGCAATGCCTCAAATGCATGAAATTAAATGTAAATAATTGCAAAGAAACCACTCACATTGAAATATAGCCATCAAAATATGAAAAACAAACCAAAAATTCATGGACTGAAGGTTAAGATCCCCAGATCAGGAGCAAGTTCACATTCTGTTTCTGATACTACCAGTGTGGCCTTGAGCAAGAGATAACTTACCCTCTCTGAACCTCAGTTTTCACATGTTTAAAATGAGAGACTGCATGGCCTCTGAGATCTCTTCTAGCTCTAGACTTTTGTGGAACCCATAAAAATCGCAACATACAGGTAAGCATTTATTCTATTTATGGATGTTATGGCCAACCAAGAGATCAAACAATCGCCAAATTGTTCAATTACATGCCACCCTACCATTCCATGTCTATGAAGGAAAGGGGTATGTTTCAAACATTGTCCTGTTCTTCTACTAATAGAGTTCTCAAAGAGGAGGAGTCCTGTGTGCCAGGAGATAGGCCTGAGACCCACAGTCCTTGTGCTCATGTAATAAATCACAGCACCACTATGCTCATCAGGCTAGCAGGGTGGCTACTAAGGGTTGGACAGCACCCATATATATTAAAAGAATTTCTTGACACTATCTTGGATTTAATTCATGGGGTACCAGAAGGGAGAAATAGACTCCCAAGTCACTCAGAGGCAGATTTATTGATGGGACATTGACACCTCCTCCAGCAGTCAGGGCAATGAGGTTCAGAGGCAAATAGCACAGATTGGTAAAGGGAATAAGGATATAACCTTGGCAAGCAGGTTGGAACATCTAGGTAATGTCTATAGGAAAAGGCAGGGTTTTTCCTTTGAGCATATGGCCCTAGGATCAGAGGAAACAGCTCTGGTTTAGAAAGAAACTGAAAAGGGTTTTAAAGCCTTTACTACAGATAGAGGTCAAGTCTTACCAGGCAATGATAGGCTAAGGTGTGGATTCCTAGTGACCAGTTGCAGAGATGGCAGAGTTAAGCTTCTCCTAAGGTGGCCAAAGGCAGGGATACTTTTCTGTAACAACTTTCCTGTCTGTCAGGTAAGTGGGGCTCCTTCACTTTGCGAGTCACCTGGGAGACTTCTCACAGTCTTCCAGAAGAGCATTATGAAGAAGTGTGTGCCCTACTGGATGCTGGGACAGGCAGACAATAGACTAGATAAAAGGGAAAGTACAAGAGGACTTAGAGGTCATGCATCTGTGGCACACTCTTGCATGCACTGCAAGTTACTTTGCTCAACTCCCTACCAGAGACCTTGAGGTTAGATGCTTCTTCCCCACCCTACTAAAAATATGGAATGTTTTCCTTGTACGCTGCACTTAAGCCCCTACGTGTATCTTACCCCATATGGAATGTTCTCTTTGTACGCTGCACTTAAG
>NW_027185616.1:6225795-6241357 GCF_028583685.1 Petaurus breviceps papuanus | reverse complement strand
TCTGAAATGCTAATAACAGTGACCATATTGTGTCTGACTCGATGATCTAGTTTGAATGGATGCCACAGCCAGAGGAAGCTTGTGGAAAAGAGATGGGGGGACAAAGGAGGGAAAGTGCTTTTCTAATCATAACAATTGACAAAGCAGGGATGCCACAGAGCATGGAGACATGGAGCCATATCAGGTTTTCTAAGACTGAATCACAGAATCAAAAAATATTAGACCTGGAGAGGCAATCTGGTATAACTAAATAAACTGATTTGGAACCAAGGACTGGTTTGATCCTAGCTTTGATGGGACTACAGTTTGTCCTCAAGGCCTTCTCCACACTCACTCCCTAAAGGCTGGATAAGAAACAAAACTACCATTTTTCAAATCCAGAGGTAAGTTAAGCTGCTATGCAGAAGGGTTAGGGGCAGGAGTTCCAGGTCAAAAGTTTGTTGATGATGGAGGATTACAAAGTTCAAGGAAAAGATGAAAAGATACGATCTAGAGTCAGGTAAAAAGTTCAAGTACTAGAAGATATGAAGTGGTTTAACTTTCACAAAGAGTACAAGATAATCTGAAATACTTGGAGTCTTGGAATAGGTATGTTTGTGTGCCAAAGGCAAGGAGCTGGTCTCACCTCCCCCCTTCAAAGTTAGCTTTATCTGGACAACTATCTGCTAGTGGTAATGTTACCTTGAAAGTAAAGAATGGCATAATGGATAGAATGGCTGTTATTGTTCCTCCTTCCTTTTCTAAGAGGACCAGTGGTAATATCTTGACTTACACATGAATTGGATTTAAGTGAGGCAGAGCTGTACAGTCATCTACAATGGTTGACCTAGCATCAGAAGCACTTGGATTTCAGTCCTACCTGAAATTTACTGATGATTGTAATCACAGGCAAAGAACTTATGTTCTCTGAGTTTTGATTGTCTCAGCTGTACAACATAATAGAGGCAGCAGGTAGTCCAGCAGATAGAGTGCCAGGCCTAGAATCAGGAAGACTGGTCTTGATAAGTTCAAATCTGGTCTCAGACACTTAGTAGCTGTGTGATGCCAGGCAAGTCACTTAACCCTGTTTGCCTCACTTTCCTCATCTATAAAATGAGTTGGAGAAGGAAATAACAAACCACTCCAGTATCTCTGCCAAGAAAACCCCAAAAGGGTCAAGAGGAGTCATTCATGACTGAAAATTACTGAACAATAACAACTACAATATAATGAGTATAATAATACAGTAAAATCTGATTCATCTAACCCACTGGCTTCACAGGGTCCCTGCCATGTTTCACATTCCAGCACTTAGCACAGTACCTGGCACATAGCAGTTCCTTAACAAATATTTATGGATTGATAGATCCCATGCACCCCAGATGTATAGTCAACTTCTCTCCCATGCTGCCCTCTGCCCCTGGATTCTTCTTCCTCTTTCTTGCCGAACAGTATTCAAATCAGTATTTCCTGACAGTTTCTGGGAAGGGAATCATGTTCATCTCTACTATGGTTCTACTCACCATCCCTATGACCCCCCTGTAATGTTAATGGAATCTTAAGATGTAGCATGCCCCTTTGTATTGGCAAGTAAGCAGGTGTGTGGCACCTGGTTTCAAGTTAACACCTTGTTTAAGCTATTTAATTAACACAGAAATAGTTAACACCTGGTGAGGAAGCTGCTGATGTAGCAGGAGGGGGCAGAATGAGGGGGAGCTATACTGTACATAGGCAAGAGCACCAGCAGGACAGTCAGAATTTTCTCTGAGTGAGCATCTGGAGGCTGCAACTTCTTTTATTTTTCTTTTTAAGCAATCGGGGTTAAGTAACTTGCTCAAGGTTACACGACCAGGTGTTTCTGGGTGGGTGCTAAGTATTAGAGCCCGGATTCCATCCCAGGTCATCTCGACACTGGGGCCGGTGCTCTTACTCTCTGTGCTACCTGGCCACCCCAAGAGGCTTCAACTTCTGCTGATACCTTTCTTCTGGGAACTTCTACTGAGATCTTTCCTTTGGGAATTTGTGCTAAGAACTTCCAAGAAGCAGGCTGAGGAGCTACCATGAGGGAGAGAGGATCCCTGCTTGAGGGAGCCTGTTCTGTGGTGAAGGCTCAGGAATGTGGGTGTTCACTGCATTAACCATGTGTATCAACTTTGTGGCTACTGTAATGACTTTGGCTTTCTGGCTCTGGCACTTGGCTTTCTGGTTCTCAGAAAAAACTCGACTCAGTTTTCTGATATTTGAATAAAGACTTTGGTTCTGCCCTCTCTGTGGAAAGTCTGCTACATTTTGTGATTTACAACTATACCAGCATATTCATAACCACCTTGGGTGTTGGGAATATTGCATTATTGTTACACCTCCAGACAAAAATGCCCCTCCTTGGCTACTGATCTCTTACATATATGTGTTATCATCCCCTTTAGAAAGCAAAGAAGTATGAGGGCAGAGACTATCTCTATTTTGGTATTTCTCCAGCATCTAATGTACTACTTGGTCCATTGCAGGCATTCAATAAATATTTTTCTTTCTTTCTTTCATTTATACATTCACTTCTATACCTTTGTTCAAGCCCTCTCCAAGCCTGGAATGCTCTCTCTCCTTACCTCTGACACTCACAATCTTGAGCTTCCTTCAATGTTCAGATTGTTCAGGTACCATCTATTGTATCACAGATTCCCTAATCCCCCCAGATTTTATTGTTCTCCTCATCCCAATACCACTATTATTTTGTGTTTACTTTGTCTCTATGTGCATGAATAGTTTTTAAAATTATAAATTTCATATCAGGTACTAGCCTGCACTAGTAGAGGGAGTTTTCTATTCCTGGATTTCCTTATTCCACTATATTCATAGATTCCACCCATTTCACTATACTTAAACTTTGCAGTTATGTATCCCTGCATAAATATACTCTATTATAGAAATTCAAGCTCTTTGAAGGAACAACTGGTTCACTTTTTTGTTTTTGTATCCTGAGAACCCATAAAAGTATCTTACACATAGTAAATTGACCTGAAGCCAAGAAATAAATTAGTGATAAATTCAGTAAAGTGATAGACGTATGAGTGGATAGAGAATAGAAAGGAATGATTGGGTAGACCCTTCCTAAATAATAGAACTTGCAGTTAGGCCTTCAATTTACTTTGGAGGTCATCTAGTATAAATCCTCATTTTACATATGAGAGAATTAAGACCCAGACAGGTTAAGTGGGCTTCTCAAGGTCATAAGACACTAAGCAACATATTTATCAGTTAAGAAGAGTAGTAAAAGATAAAAGTTTGAGGGTTCACCAAGGTTAAAAAACAAGGTTTTAAATTTTGGCTATTTCTTAAGATAGAGGGCATCTGAGCACATCTGTAAGCTAAGGGATAGGA
Organism: Petaurus breviceps papuanus; assembly: GCF_028583685.1. Classification (NCBI taxonomy): domain Eukaryota; kingdom Metazoa; phylum Chordata; class Mammalia; order Diprotodontia; family Petauridae; genus Petaurus; species Petaurus breviceps. Next base: position 6,238,000 of record NW_027185616.1, on the reverse strand, counting down.
TATCATACCAGGTCACCAAGTAGCCATTGATAATGCATCCTCTGGGCTGATTCTTAGAAAGCAGACATGGCTCATTGCTAACACTGTTCTTGGAATCTTTCCAATATGGTAGAACTATCCAGAGCTTGAGGTCTCCTGATTTTGCCTTTAAGAGCCCACAGTCACCTTCTTGATATAATGAGGCATCAGAGTAGGACTCTGGAGAAGAGTAAGGAAAACATTTGGACAGCTCATGTGTCTATTAGTTTCTATTCAAGGTAAAGCAATCTAGAGTGGAAAGCTGCCACTACATTTGAATGGAACCTTTACCCTATTTAGAAGATTTATGGGAAAATATAGACCTGAGTCACACAGGATGAGGAAACATGTCTGGGTTGTTATCTGCATTAAGGTGAAGGTGGCTCAGTGATATGATAAATAACAGTGTTCAACTTGAAGTCAGAAAAACATATGGTTGGATCCTGATTCAGATATTTACTATTTAACCTTGGGAAAATCATATAACCTTTCTCAGAATCACTTTGTTCATCTGTAAAATGGGGATAACAGCGCCTGGTACAGAAGGGTATTGTGAGGATCAAAAATAATAGTAATATGTTTAAGCACTATAAAAGCTTTAAAGAGCTATATAGATTTTAGCTATTGCTGTCATTGTCTTTCCTAGAAGGAATGTCTACCTTGTTGAGATCACAGATCCATCAAAGTAAAAACAAGGAAGGAGTCATGTACTTAATGATGCCAAAGCCTAATCAAAATTCCACGAAGTACCAATAGTTTCCCTATACTGCATATTTGAAATGTTATCAAATTTTATAAATGGATAGGAGGATCTAAAATAATTTTGATGACCTGGGTTTAGAAGGAGATTTTAATAACATTTGTAGTCACAGTGTATCCTAAGAGGAAGTCTTGGAGAAAAAAGATGATCTTCTGGGTACATGGTTCACCTGAGAGTACTACTTCACAATGATAAAATGGTGGGGGAGTTTGGTGAGGAATTGACAGCCAGACATATTTTCTATAATGAATTTAACCTAAAAAAAATGGGTGATAGTGGATTGCTGATAAATATCAGGGATCTCTCCTTCTATTGATTCAAAACAGATACTGTATAATTATACCATTTACCTAGAGATTTCATATGCCAGACGACAAATGTTTCTGTGCAATTATCTGATTTTGCATTGCATAATTTAGATGTTTAAGTCGTCAAGAAAGAACACTTATCTATAAATATAAAATTATGTCTCTTTATCATCAGGTTAGAAGACAATCAGTAAACAAGGCATTTAAGAAAAGTGTACAGTAATTACCCAAACATGCTATTCAGGGCATATTACAGAACAATGTAAGGGAATAGTGAACACTCATTTTACTTAATGTCATTCTTCTATAGATACTGAAATGCTTTACATAGATTTTCAGCAAACCACAAGGTATTTCTGCTTTGCTTTACATGCATTTGGATTCTTGCTATTTTACATCAAGATGGATGGGGAATGTGAGGGAGCATAGTGTGATAGTTGGCCTCAGAAGTGAGAAGATCTTGGTTCAGGTCTAACTTCTGATGCATACATACTGCCTGTAACCCAGGGTAAGTCACTTAACCTCTAAGTTTCCTAGTAGACAGCTCTTTTATACTATAGATTTTAGAGTAGTTGCTTTGTATTCATTAGAAGAGAGAATTCCCTCTACCAATGAAATCATAGGTGTATTCCATTAAAAATGAGCATATTTATTTATTTCCTTGCTTATTGATTCATTCATTCATTTATCCATTCATTCTTCTATTTGTCTCTTTGTTTACTCTTAGCATGAGACCTGGTGGCAGAGTTTGGGAAATTCCCTTATTTAGAGATCTTTAATCTCTCCAAAAATCTATTTCTGTTAAAAACTAGGCTAACAAAAATACTAAATATCTTATTACTACCCCCTTAATAAGAGGGAGAAAATATGCTGAATGTGGTGATATCCCAATCTTCCCTCTGACTTTATGATAGTAAAATGCTCATCCTCCTATACTAGCTGGTAATGACAGAAAGTAGAATACAATGGTAGAAGACTCAAGAGAATGACAACCTACAGCAATGTTTTCAGCATTAAAAAATAGATGATTGAGACTGCAGCATGTATCCATTGAAATATTATCATTCCTTCTAGGTATTATACCTTCCCTCTTGACTAACTGTCACCTGATGAATAACATTAACAGTTGGCATTCATGTAATGTTTCAAAATGTTCAAATTGCTTCACAAATATTATCAAATTTGATTTTCACAACAATCTTGTGCTATTATTATGCCCATTTTACTAATGGAGGAACTGAGGCAGACAGAGGTTAAGTGACTTGCCTTTTGTCATACAGTTAGCAAATTCATGGAGCAGAATTCAAATTCAGGTCCAGCGTCCTGTCTTCTGTATCGTCTAGCTACCTAGAAAATATCTATCTAATAAAAATGTAATGGCTGAATTACTTCAGGTATAGGTAACCTAGAAAACCAAGAATATATAAATTTGTACTAACTTTGGTGGTAAAAAAAAAAAGTCAATTAATGTAAGGGTTAAGAGAAACAAAAAACCCAAAGTACAAATAGAATACTTCACTTTTTAATTTGCTGTTAAAAGGGCAGTTTCTCTAAACACTTCTTTTGTCATTATTCATCTCTTTGTTTACTTTTCTGTATCTATACCTGCCCAATGCATTTCCCACATTCCTTGGCCCCATTACTTTCTGTTAAAAAATTATCATTTAGTTGTGAATAACCTCATTAACATTTCCCTGTTACTCTCTCTGAGTAGTAAGTGCTTCAACTGGTTCTTAGTTTCTTTTGACCTAAGGCAGTTCTCCTACTGTTTGGTATGTCAATCCTATGTGTTGGGTTTTTTTCTTTTTCTGAATATTTTGGGATTGTCCTTTAATGGAAACATGGATAGTATAACTGAGTTTTTTCCTTCTCCCTTCTTAGTGCATGATTCCTCCATTCTACTGCCTGAATTTTAAATATCCAGAACTGTATTCTTTCTTAACATTTTGAAACCATGAAAAAGAAAAAAAAATGTGAAAAAAGCTAAAGAGATTTCTTTGCAGTCCCCTTGCTTGAAGTATCTGAAAAGGATAGTTCTTTGGCAAAGAGAGATATTGTTCTTTTATTTATTTACTTTTTCTTCCATTATCCCCACCTTTGTTTTGCTATATGAATAAATATAACTGTAAAAAATATTTCTTACTAACTATTCATCCCATTAAGAGCTAAAAATAGTAAGAAACAGTCTTCAAGGAACAAGTAGGTAGAGGAGGTTGTTTAAACATCAGTAATATTTACCTTAGGATGAGGTAAGATATGTCAAGTTTCCCTTGAGGGGGAGTGACACATGCACATCCCAAGAATAGAGTGTTGCCATAGAAAATTTGCCAAGCCCTTTAAGGATAAGACCCTTTGAATTTTCAGTGCATCACCTACAAATTCAAATAGTACATATTTCTCAGGAATTATTCCTCAGTATTTCCACTGTTTCCAAGCAGTTTGCTTCAGTAGGATCTGACAACTGCTTTGAAAAGGGCTTAACAAGGTAAGAGATCCTTCTTGGGTTAAGACGTCCAAACCCACCCTGAAGAAGCATTTGCTATGTGTCCCTTGAAAAGGATACCATCATAAGTCTAGGGTGAAGGAAATTGATAAGAACCTGGGCTTCCCCTGGCCAGAATGAGAGGAAGAGTAGTCATTGTCTCCCTTAAAGGCTTCCATTATATAGTGATGTTTCTTATTGTAATAATTTTTTTTTTTATTTTTAGTTTTCACAATTCATTTCCACAAGATTTGGAGTTACAAATTTTTCTCCCCATCTTTCCCCTACCCTCCCACCCCAAAATAGCTAGCCTACAGAATACCTATTCCCCTAATCCATTCTCTCTTATATCCTCTCCCATCTCTCCCCCCAACCCCAACTTTCCAGTAGGGCAAAATGGATTTCTATAGCCCAGTGCCTGTATGTCTTATTTCCCAGTTGCATGTAAAAAAATTTTTTTTAGCATTTTTTTGAAACTTTGAGTCCCCAAGTCCTTACCTTCTTCCCTCCTCACCCACCCCCACTGGGAAGACAAGCAATTCAACATAGGTTGTACATGCATAGTTATAGAAAACATTTTCATAGTAGTTATATTGAGAAAGACTAACTATATTTCCCTCCATTCTATCCCACCCCCCCACTTATTCTATTTTCTACTTAGATCCAGTCCCTTTTCAAAAGTGTTTGCTTCTAACTACCCTCTCCCCAAATCTGCTCTCCCTTCCATCATCCCCTCTGGAAGATACACAATTGATTGTGTATGTTATTCCTTCCTTAAGCCAAATTCATTGAGAGTAAGGTTGACCCATTCCCTTTCACCTTCCTGCTCTTCCCCTCCATTGTAACAGTGTTCTCTTGCCTCTTTTATATGAGATAATTTACCCTAATCTATCTCTCCCTTGCTCCTTCTCCCAATATATTCCTATGTCACCTCTTCACTTTATTTTTAAAATATCATCCCTTCATATTCAACTCATCCTGTGCCCTCTGCCTATGTATACATGTACACACATAAGCACACACTCACATATACATTTTATACAGACATACACCCTCCTATACATACATATATATATATATTCAACTATACTCATATTGAGAAAAGTCTCATGAGTTACAATTATAATTTTTCCATGTAGGAATGTAAATAGTTCAACTTTAATAAGTTCCTTATGAGTTCTTTTCCCTATTTACCTTCTCATGCTTATCTGGCTTCTTTTATTTGAAAGTCAAGTTTTCTGTACATCTCTGGTTTTTATCACCAAGAATGCTTTAAAATTCTCTATTTTGTTGAATGACCACATTTTCCCCTGAAGCATTATACTCAATTTTTTCTCAGTAGATGATTCTTAATTTTTAATCCTAGTTCCTTCAACCTCCAGAATATCATATTCCAAGCAATCCCTTCAATTCCTTGATATAGAAGCTGCTAGGTCTTGTGTTATCTTTATTGTGTCTCCATAATACTCAAATTGCTTCTTCTTGACTGCTTGCAGTATTTACTCCTTGATTTGGGAACTCTGGAATTTGGCTATAATATTCCTATGACTTTTCTTTTTGGGATCTTTTTCAAGAGGTAATAAGTGAATTCATTCAATTTCTGTTTTGACCTCTGATTCTAGAATATCAGTAACAATTTTCCTTGACAATTTCTTGAAGGATGATTTCCAAGTTCTTTTTTTAATCATGGCTTTCAGGTAGTCCAATAATTTTTAGATGATCTCTCCTGGATCTATGTCCCAGGTCAGTGGTTTTTCCAGTGAGATATTTCACATTGCCTTCTATTTTTTTCATTTGTTTGGATCTGTTTTATAGTATCTTGATTTCTCATAAAGTCATTAGCTTCCATTTGCTCCAAACTAATTTTGAAGGAATTTTTCTCTTCAATGAGTTTTAGAAATGCTTTTTTTCCATCTGGCAAATTTGCCTTTTTAAGGCATTCTTCACCTCATTGGTTTTTTGGCTTCTTTTGCCATTTGAATTAGTCTACTTTTTAAAGCGTTACTTTCTTCCATATTTTTTGGGTCTCCTTTAGCAGACTGTTAACTAACTTTTCATGATTTTCTTGCATCATTCTCATTTCTCTTCCCAGTTTTTCCTCCACTTCTCTTACTTGATTTTCAAAATCCTTCTTGAGCTCCTCCATGGCCTGTGACCCGTTCATAATTTTCTTGAAAGATTTTGATGCATAGTTCTGACTTCATTGTCCTCCTCCAGTCCCATGCTTTGATCCTTTATGTCCCTGAAAAAGGATTGTATGGTCTGATTGTACGTCCTCTGCTTGCTCATATTCCCAGCCAATTACATGACTTTGGAGTTCTTTGCCAGGGTAGAACTCTGCTTACAGAATGGAGAGAGCTGTGTCCCAAATTGCTGGGGTTTTTGCAGCTGCCAGAGCTATTAGTTGGGTGCCCTCTCTACAGTCCCCACAAGCCCTGGCATACTGGCAACACACCCTAGGACCACCACCCAAAACCACTATCCAGATACAAACAGGTTAAAGCAAGAGTGATTACCTTCTGAATGATTGCTTGGTCCCCCTACAATCTGCAGGCCAGGAAGTCTGGAAGCAGCCATGCTGAAGCCACTTCTCACCCTGGTGGGGAGGGGCCTAACCATGTTCTTCTGTCCCCCTGTTTCCAACAGAGTTTCTCACTGACCTTTTACTTTGTCTTTGGCATTTGTGGGTTGAGAAGTCTGGAAAATGCCACAGCTGCTGGTGATTCACTATCCTGGAGTCTGCTCTGGCCTGTCTGGGCCACCCTGGGGCTGGAACTATGACTCACAGGGGAATGCTTGCAGCTCCCAGTGTGCTGCAAAAAAAATGCTTTCCTGTCAGCCTGCCAGGCTGCCTTCAGTGGGAGATTTGTTTCTTTCTGTCTCTTTGTGGGTTCTGTAACTTTAAAATTTGTTTAGAGTCATTTTTTACAGGTATTGGAAATGGTTGGAGCCAGAGCTGATGCCATGTTTGTGCTTTTACTACCCCACTATCTTGGCTCTGACCCCCCCCCCAATACTTTTTTTTGCATCAAGGGGACCCTGGACTTGTTTGCTGGGGACATCTACTAGTTTTCTCTCATTACTACCACTTTCACCTAATATTCCTGGGTTTCTTTTAATATCTAGCACCATTCAGAGAAAATATTTCAGACTTTCCTCCTTCCCCTACTTTTGCAGAATATCATACCAACCTTTCTCATGCCCTCACAGTTAGGTGACTTACCCATGGTCAGTTAGTATATATCAGAGGCAAGTCTTTTGTCCCATCTACAAGGTTAACTACTTATCTTTCATCACTGTTTTAGTGGTTTTGGGAGAAAGGCACAATAATAGATAAAAAGTTAAAGTTGATGCTACATTAATTCATTCACCTATTTATTTGTTTGAGTATAAGACTTGGGGGAAGAGTTTGGAACATTCCCTTCCCTGTTTATCTTTAATCTCCTCAAAATCTATTTTCTGTGAAAAATGAGGGAACAAAAAAAATAGTCTGTATCTTATTATTACACCTTAAGAACAGGGATCTAAATACAGGGGTATACTTGTGAATGTTTGATAACTAATCATCCAGAAAATTATGCATAATGCACTTTAAATTTTAAGGTGCATTATTAATATTTTTAATTCAATCAATAAAATAGTGAGTAAAGCCCTGATTTGTTTGCTGATTTTCAAGGTGTAACTGCTTACAATGAAAATTTTAAATTGGCTCTCCCAAGCAGAGTCAAGCTGACTCCAGCACCAAGTCTAGATATAGAAAGAAGGAATAAGTATTCATTAAGTTCTTGCAACCTACCAGACACTATGCTAAGCACTTTACAATTTGACTTTATTTTAATACTCACAATTCTATGAGTATCACCATTTTACAGCTAAAGAAACTGAGGAAGCAGAGGTTAATTGAATTGACCACAATTATACAGTTAGTAAGTGACATGCTCAAAGAGGGATACTTAGTTCCATTTTCTTTCCTACTGAACTGTTTCTGGCAAGTTCTGTCTTTATATTAGTTTTCTTGTTATGGCATTAATTGACAAAGCTGGAGTCTATCATCTGAATCAGTTTCTCAGTTATGACAAAAGGATCTAAGATACATACTTTCTACATACAACAATTCAAACTCAATCATAAAATACTTCACTTTAAACCCATTGTCCCTCCTTTCCTCCCTAGAGACTTCCAGGTTATAAAAACTCTTCCCTAACTGTTGTCCCATGCTATTTCCCCTTGGTTTTCAAGTCTGGGGCTTTTGGATTCTTTGGATATCTCCATTTTTATGCTTAAATTCCTACAAGTTTATTCTTTCTTCCAACTCATTATAACATTTTGAATTTAGAGCCAGAAGAGACAATAAAGTTCATTCAAGTAAACTATCTTACTTTACAGATAAGGAAACTATAGCTTAGTGGGAGAGATACTTTCCTAGGATGAGAGAGAGAGAGAGAGAGAGAGAGAGAGAGAGAGAGAGAGAGAGAGCTTAGGATTCAAACATAAACCCTCTGATTCCAATTCCAGTATTCTCTCAAATGTACCTCCTTCACCCATCCTCTATTTCTGCCTTATTTTCCCAAACAAAAAATGCCCTAGCTAGATTATTAGCTGACTTCCCTTCATAGTGAAATTGTCTATCACCTAGTAGCCCATATTGGTAACGAGTCTTATGATCTAGCCTCTATGTTCACATCCTCTTTATATCTTTTCTGTCATGCTACCCTTATCATGGACTCCCTTGGCAACTAATCCATCCATCTCTTCATGATCCTTAGTCCACTAAAACTGGAATAACCAGGCTGCCAGACACATCACACAACCAATGAAAACGAAACAGCTCTCTTCATCCTGAATATTGGTTCAAGTTATTTTTGTTTCTATGCCCAGCTCATCTGTTGTGCTTGCCTCAGGGAAAGAGCTCTGAATTTGGAGCCAGAGGTCTTGAGTTCAAATCCCAGAACTGAAATTATCTTGGGCCAGTCACTTAAATTCTCTGTTTTGGTTTCCTCACCTGTAAAATGAGGGAGTTGGACTTCATCAATTCTAAGTTCCTTTCAGATTTAAATATATGATCCTGTGATGTTATGGAGGGCAAATAATACAGACACATGTTTTTAAGATAACAAATAAAAAGCACTGAATATCAACCATATAAACATATCCTTGTCTCATCCAATCCATAGTCAAATTTTGAAGCAGGCAAAGTTTGTTTTCAGCTCTTCCCTACCTTGTCTTTCGGGGCCCTTTCCCTTTCATCACAGTTGACCCCCTATTTAGGCCTCCATTGTCTTCATACAATGAGTTGTCCTTCTCTAGTCTATAGTCCTACGTAGATTATATGGGCCAGGGGTTGTTGGGGGAGGACTTGCCCCTCTGGTGTGAAGGCTTTTCAAGGCTGCTCATTCACTTTTGGCATCCACCTCTCATCTAACTCTTACCTGTGGCTCTAAGAAGCTGTAGTGTGCACAGCTATACTCCAGTAACCACACTCCAGTAAAACCATCTCAGCAGACAGATTAAACCAGGTTGAGGATAACCAACAAGCCTCAAACCTGTCGGCAAGTTGTAGAGATGTCTACCCCAAACACGTGAAGATTTCCCCTAGTGGAACGGGCAGACAAGAACGATTTGTTCCAGCTGCCATGTGACGGAAGCTGGTCTTTGTGGAGCTCAAACTTTGGTCAGGCTTCAAAGATCCCAAGGTCATGCACCGCATTATAGGTCATCACCAGACATCTTGACTTTTGTCTTGCTGCTGGACTTCAATAACTCTGGAAGAGAGAGTGAGGCTGATGACTTTGTGTAACTATGCCTCACTTAAATCCAATTCACCCATGAGTCAAAACATCGCCCCATCATGACACTGACGATCTTTGAAAACAAAGGATGAATGACACTTTCCTAGGCAATTTATCACATATCCCTATCCCTGACCCTCAACTTTTTACTGGCTTGCTGCTCAGCTATTAATTAATCAGTAAGATTATATATCTTCTCAGCTGAAAGGGATATTAAGGACTGATCATCTAGCTTACCCTCACTCCCATTTTGCAGGTGAGGAAACTGAGTTCTGAAAGATGTAGTTTACCCAAAGTCATATGGGTAGTAAGAATGTGAGTTAGAATTAAAACTTATGTCTTCTAACATTAAAGTCAATGTTCTTTCACTGTGCCACCTGGAGCCATAATCTCTATTTTTACCTGAAATTCAGACATACTGATTTATTGCTAGTCTCTTGCCTAAGATCACTAAGTTGGTCTGCAGCAAACCCAGGATTAGAATTCCAGGTCTCCTGAATCCATGTCCAGGATGCTCCTTTTTTTAAAATCACTCTCTTTTGGTTTCCTTAATGAAGATTAGATGTCATTTAATCAGGAATATCAGAGGACTCCTTTGACACAATAGCTTAACCATAGGGAATTAATCTCTAATGAGAGGCTCCCCCAACCATCTTCTACCAACAGAATGCATCTTGAAGTGCCATCCCACTGCAGAGTACTGGTGCTAATACAAGGAGTAACATTCAATATATTAATGCCCTTCTTCATTTTCTCTCATCATCCCAGGGATACCTATGGAGCATTAATTGGTTCTCCCTGGTTCTTGCCATATGGTCAGCCTCTCTTCTCAGGATCATTCATTTTTTTGTTCTTATTCTTTCACTACTTATTTTCTGCAATAATGCCTCATTTGAAATGTGTTGCAGCCTACTCACAGCCACCATCCACCTCTCCATTGCCCTTTCAGTGATCCTCAATTTCAGTTCTTCAAAGACTGTAGCATTGTATGACTCACTGTCATAGAACATATAATGAGAGCAATATTAATAATCCCTTGCATTTCTATACAACTTTGTACTTCTAAAAAGTACAAAGTACTTTTGCATACATTATCTCATTTGATCCTGAGCACATCCATGTGAGGTAGATGTGAATCAAATGGAACAATGTATATGAAAGAACTTTGAAAAATAGAAAGCCATTTGATTTCATTGATTTATTAGTTTTATGAAATGATTTTTTTCTATATTTTTTATTCTTTGTTAAAGGGATGATTTTCTGGGAGGGAGTAGGAGGAATGTGTTAGGAAATAAAAGTGATATAAAAGTAAAATGCATTACTAAGAAGCTTTTTTAAGTATAAAGCTTTATACAAATGCAAAGTATTTATCATCATCTCAAAGATTACTGCTTTCCATTATACTCATGGAGGGCACCCAAGTTGAAAAAAAAAGGATTCCATTAAAAAATACTCTGGCATCTTGCTACTTTAGGGGATGTACCACAAGAATACATTATGATGAGGTCATTTGGTACCTGAATAACGAACTTACCCTATGCAATATGATTTCAAGGGTATAAGATGAAGTTGTTGTTACATAAACCTTGCTCCCCTTGTCATAAATCCTAAAATTCTATCTATCAGAGAAGAAATCTATCAGAGAAGAAGTCAGTTAATATGGAGAGACAAATCCCAAGCAATGGGGGCACATAAAATTTGGGGACTGGGGTGGAAGAAATAATGACAGAAGCTTGACAAGAATAGAGTATTAAACTGGGAATCACGAGACCTATGGGATCCTACATGAATAGTTTTCATGTTGTGGGCCTCAGTTTCCTCATCTGTAAAATAAGGAGGTTGTTTGAGATGACCTCTAAGATTCCCTCTGGCTTTTATATACTATGTTTCTATAATTTGATGAGTTGGAAAATCACATTCTACCCTGTAATGAACTTGATTGTAGGAATAATAGTGTTTCAAAGACTTTCCAATGTGGCAAGAATGGTGTTTGTGTAACACTTTAATTTATTGTCCTGCCACTGTTCATTCATTTGGTATTCACTGTGATAACATCATTTCTAATGAATTTATTTGGTAATAATGTGGATGTCATATATACTTATGCTCCAAACTGCTGCAGTGAGAACTTCTGCCAGAAAAGCTATGTTTGTGACATGCTCACACAGGAACTTTGCCAACTTTAAAAGGAATTTTTTCCACCTTTTCAAATGACTCAGACATTTCTGGAGCACAAGCTGTTTCTTTAGCATTTTTGACCCACAATCATTTTTTTTTTCCATTGTGGACCAACCACATGGCCTCCATATGCCTGTTGGCTCTACATGAAATGATACTTGCTATCAGGCCACCTCTCTAAAAGGGGAGTGTAGCTTCATATAATCACTATGTCCATTCCTAAAAAGATCTACCTTGGATGAAAAAGAGAAAATTATACCCAAAAAATGTATATGTAGCACCTGGAACTCATTGTCACATATACACTTCCAAAAATCTCCTCTAAACTCCAGACATTGGGTGGACAAAACTCCACTCAAAATTCAAAATGATGCATTTCATTTACTAGATAAAATGGTAGATCCATTAGCTCTGAGAGAGAGATACAGAGAGACAGAGAGAGAGACAGAGAGAGAGGGAGAGAGAGACACACACACAGAGAGAGAGGGAGAGAGAGATACACACACACAGAGGGAGAGAGAGACAGAGAGGAAGAGAGAGACAGAGAGAAAGAGACAGAGAGACAGAGACAGAGAGGGAGAGAGAGAGAGAGAGACAGAGAGAGAGAGACAGAGAGAGACAGAGAGAGACAGAGAGAGAGGGAGAGACAGAGAGAGAGGGAGAGACAGAG
>NW_027185616.1:6203911-6225695 GCF_028583685.1 Petaurus breviceps papuanus | reverse complement strand
GAGAGAGAGAGAGAGAGAGAGAGAGAGAGAGAGAGAGAGAGGTTTGACGAAATACGTTGTTGTTGCTGCTGCTGCTATTGTTCTTAGGGACAAAAAAAAAGATTCTTCCATAGGCACAGTGGTACAGTCTCCCACAGTTTACCATGACACAAGTGGGAAGGTGAGACACACAAAGGAAGCATAGGTGACCAAAAAATATGAATAGCTTGGAATACAGTCAATACTTGTGGTTGTCAGGGAACAAACATGAAAGGCCACATACGTAGAGAATATATGGTTGAGGTGAATCATTCAGATCCCATTTCCAATGCAGCAGAGTTGCCAAGGATTTTTGATGATGTTATCATGTAAGCTACTTCCTCCAGTGGACTGATTTCTTCTGTTACATATTTCTCTCTCCTGTGCTGCTCTGTGCTGAGGATCAGTCACTGAGCTGCTCTCTGCTTCCATCTACTGGGGTTCAACTGCTATGCAGCTTCACTCTGTTCTCTGTTGCTCTAAGCAACATCCATTGGATTGCAGCTGCTCTGCAGGCTCTGTTTTGGGGAAACAATTTATTTTTTTTTCTTTCTAGATATGTCCTCAGAGGCTTTGTTATCTCTCTTAGACAGGCATCCAGCAAAATCCAGAAGAAGCCCTCAGGCTTAGGGTATATCTGTTTTTGAGCTCCTTTTCTTTTGCTTCCATTTGGGGGTGTTCAATCTAAATTTTTGTCTGAGTTATGGTCTGAAATTCTTATTCACTTATGTAATCTCCATTGGTTGTTAGTATGAGTACCCTTCAAATAACTGCAGGGACTATGCTTAGAAACACTGAAAAGAAGGTAGATGAGATTTTTTCAATACTCACTAATGCCCATGGTGTCATTCAAATAAATTCAATAACCCACTAGTGCCCATGTTGACATACAAATAAATCCAACAGAAAGACTAAAAATGAATAGATGGAGTTGGTAGAGCTAGCAACTGTTGCCAAATATCCCTTAATAGAAAGATAAGGGAATATATACTTATTAAATACTAGGCCCTGTACTAAGTCCTTAACAAATATCTCACTTGATGCTCACAATAACTCTATGAAGGACGTTATTATTATCCTCATTTACTATGGGTTTTTTTGTTCATTTTTAGTTTACAACATTAATTTCCATAAGATTTTGAGTTACAAATGTTCTCCCCATATTTCCCCTACCCACCACCCCAAAACATCAATCCCACTGAAGACCCCCTCCCCAAATCTGCTCTCTCCTGTATTCTCTCCCATCCCCCCTCTGACTTTCCAGTAGGGCAAGATGGATCTCCATACCCCAATGCCTGTATATCTTATTTCCTATTTGCATGTAAATAATAATGATAATAATAATAATACTTTTTTAAACATTTGATTTTAAAACTTTAAATTCCAGATTCTTTCCCTTCTTCCCCTGTCACCCAAGCCCAATGGGAAGATAAGCAATTCAATATAGGTTGTACATGTGTACTTATGCAAAACATTTCCATAGTGGATATATTGTGAAAGACTGATAATATTTCCTTTCATCCTGTACCACCCCCCGTTGTTCTATTTTCTACTTTGACCCTGTCCCTTTTCAAAAGTGTGTGCTCCTAACTACCCTCCCCCTCCATGTGCCCTGACGTCTATCATCCCCCCTCTTATCCCCTTCCCCCCTACTTTCATGTAGGGTAAGATACCCAATTTAGTGTGTATATTATTCCATCCTTAAGCCAAATTCCATGAGATTAAGGTTGACCCATTCCCTTTTGCCTTCCTGTTCTTCCCCTCCATTGAAACAGTTTTCTCTTGCCTCTTTTATATGAGAAAATTTACCCTATTCTGTCTCTCCCTATCTCCTCTCTTTATATTCTTTTCTTACCACTTAATCTTTTTAGATATCATCCCTTTCTATTCAATTCATCCTGTGCCCTCTGTCTATGTATACATATACACATATATACACACACTCACATATGTATTTACATGCAAATATACCCTCCTATATAAACGTATATATGTATGTATACATATAAATATAGATTTATACATTTATATTCCCTTCAACTAGCCTCATACTGAGAAAAGTCTCATGAGTTGCAATTATCATTTTTCCATGTAGGAATTTAAATCGCTCGACGTTATAAATTCCTTATGGTTTATTTACTGTGTTTATATTCTCATGCTTCTCTTCGTTCTTGTATTTGAATGTCAAATTTTCTATTCAACTCTGTTTTTTTTTTCATCAAGAATGCTTCAAAGTCCTTTATTTCATTGAATGACCATATTTTTCCCTGAAACATTTCACTCAGTTTTGCTGGATAGGTGATTCTTGGTTTTAATCCTAGTTCCTTTGACCTTCAGAATATCATATTCTAAGCCCATCAATCCCTTAATGTAGAAGCTGCTAGATCTAACCTGATTGTGTTTTCACAATACTCAAATTGTTTCTTCCTGGCTATTTGAAATATTTTCTCCTTGATCTGGGAACTCTGAAATTTGGCTATAATATTCCTATGAGTTTTCTTTTGGCAATCTATTTCAAGAGGTGATACGTGAGGGCAGAGTCAAGATGGCGGAGGAGAAGGACATCCATGCAGCTCCAGCTTCCACCTTCCCCAATCCATGTAAAAGGGGACTCTGAACAAACTTGGTAGCTGCAGAACCCACAAAATGATACAGAGAAGCTAAATTCCCACTGAGGATAGTCTGGCAGGCCAGCAGGAATTGACCAGCACAGCACTCTTGGAAGCAAACCCAGGCCTGCATGAGCCAGAGGCTTTAGCCCCAGGGTGGGCCTGAACAGCTGGAGGCCAGAGGGACTCCAGATCACAAGCAGCTGTAGCTGTTTCCAAAATAATCAACACATAGATGCATAGGACAAAGTGAGGGGTCAGTGCAGTGTGGACTTTGGGACCAGTAGTTGGGAGAGCCTCAGCTTTTACCCCCAGGGCGAGAAGTCGCTGAGACACCTTGGTTCAGCTGGTGCCACGTTGCAGCTTCAACTCCTAGCCTGCAGACTATAGGGGGACCAAGCAACCAGTCTAAGGGGTAATCATTCTTGCTTTAACCTACTTGGATCTGGATTGCACTCTAGGGTGGAGGTCCTGGGGTTTGTGACCAGCTTTCCAGAGCATATGGAGCCCTCAGAGACATCACCCAACTAATATACCCGGCAGCTGAGAACCCCAGCATTTGGGACAAAAGCTCCCATGTCTGGTGGCAGAGTCCTACTGTGGCAAAAAGCCCAAGGGTCAAGTGACTGAGGGGTGACATGACCAGGCAAAGGAAACAAAGCAGACAGAAAATTCCAACATTAGACTCCTATTTTGGGGACAAAAATTATCAAAGCATGAAACAGAAGGAAGACAGTGAAGTCAGAACTCCTACTCCAAAAACTTCAAAGGAAAATACGAGCTGGTTACAGACCATAGAGAACCTTAAGAAGCTGAAAAGAGAAGTGGAGGAAAAATTGGTAAGAGAAATGAGAACAATGCAAGAAAATTACAAAATGAGAGTAAACATCCTGACTGAGGAAAATCACACCTTAAAAATTAGACTAACTCAACTGGCAAAAGAAGCTCCAAAGGGCAATAAGGAGAGGAATGCCTTAAAAAGCCAAATTTACCAGATGGAAAAAGAATCTCAAAATGAGATTGAGGATTCAATGAGGAGAATCATTCCCTCCAATTTAGAATAGAGCAAAGGGCAGTTAGTGATTTTATGAGAAATCAAGATCATATTAAACAGATCCAAACAAATGAAAGAATAGAATGCAATATGAAATATCTCATGGGAATAAAAACACACTGACCTGAAAAATAGATCCAGGAGAGATCATTTAAAAATTATTAGATTACCTGAAAGCCATGATCAAAGAAAGAACCTAGAAATCATCCTTCAAGAAATTCTCAAGGAAAATTGCCCTGATGTTTTAAAAACCAAAGGCAAAATAGAAGTTGAATGAATCCACTGATCACCTCCTGAAAAAGATCCCAAAAAGAAAACTCCTAGGAATATTATGGCCAGGTTCTGGAATTCCCAGATCCAGGAGAGAATATTAAAAGCATCCAGGAAGAAACAATTTTAATATTGTAGAAATAGAATCAGGATAACCCAGGATCTGGTAGCTTCCACACTGAGGGATCAAAGGACCTAGAATATGATATTCTAGAGGGCAGAGGATCTGGGATTAAAACCAAGAATCACCCACCCAGCAAAACTGAGTATCAAGTTTCAGGGGAAAATATGGTCATTCAGTGGAATAGAGGACTTTCAAGCATTCTTAATGAAAAAGCCAGAGTTGAATAAAAAATTTGACATTCAGATACAAGAAGCAAGAGAAGCATGAGAAGGTAAACAGGGAAAAGAAATCATAAGGAACTTATCAAAGTTGAACTACCGTGTTTTCCCGATAATAAGACACTGCCTTATTATTTTTTTTGGACAGAAAAACACCAGAGGGCTTATTTTCAGGGGAGGGCTTATTTTAATGAAAATTGAAAGCGATTTTAATAAACAGGTAAATGTGAACAAAAAAATGTACCTTTATTTAATAAGCAAATCACTGGGGAAGAACAAGATGATGCGCTCACTGCTGCAGCTCTGATTGGATGCAGCTTGGAGCGCAGCATGCGTTTCACCCGGGGGGGGACGGTGCATACAGAGGGTACCGTAATGTAGCGTGTAGCACAGGGGATCACCTTCACTACAGTAACAATCTCAATAGGGCTTATTTTCGGGGGAGGGCTTATTATCGGGGAAACACGGTATTAACATCCCTACATGGAACAACAATAATTCTTACTGATGAAATTTTTCTCAGTATGAAAATAGTTGAAGGGAATAGAAATATATATATATGTATATATATACATATATATGTATATATATAGGAGGTTATGCAGGCATATGAATACATATGTGAATGTGTGTATATATGATTTCAGGTATACATAGATAGAGGGCACATGACCAATTTAATAGGAAGGGATGATACTTAAAAGGTAAAATTAAGAGGTGAGAGAGGAATATAATGAGAGGAGATGGGGAGAGACAGAATGGGGTAAACTATCTCATATAGAAGAAGCAAGGGAAAATGGTTACAATGGAGGAGAAGAATAGGAAGGCAAAAGGGAATGAGTCAATCTTATTCCCATTGAAGTTGGCTTGAGGAGGGAATGAAATACACACTAAATAGGGTATCTCACCCTTCAGGAGAGTAGGGGGGGAAGGGGATGAGAGGGGGTATGATGGAAGGGAGGGCAGGATGGGGGGGGAGGGAAGTTGGAAGTATTCACTTTTGAAAAGGGACAGGATCAAAGTAGAGAATAGAACAAGTGGGTGGTGGGATAGGAGGGAGGGAAATATAGTCAGTCTTTTACAATATATATACTATGTTATTGTTTTGCATTAGCCACACATGTACAACCTATACTGAACTGCTTGTCTCCCCAGTGGGGGTGGGTGAAAAGGGAGGAAGGGAATGATTCTGGAATTCAAAGTTTTAAAATCAAATGTTTAAAAATTATACACACACACACTGGATATACACACACAGTGCATATACAGGCACTGGAGCATAGAGATCCACCATGCCCTATTGGAAAAGTCTAAGGGGGTATGGGAGAAGATATGGGAGAGAGTAGATTGGAGAAGGGGATATCCTGTGGGATTGCTATTTTGGGGGTGGTGGGTAGGGGGAAAACAGGGAGAGAATTTGTAACTCAAAATCTGGTGGAAATTAATGATGTAAATCAGAAGTTAATAAAGCATTAGAAAAATGGAAAAAAAATGAAATTCTTTTTAAAAAAGAGGTGATAGGTGAATTCCTTCAATTTCTATTTTGACCTCTGGTTCCAACATATCAGCGAATGTTCCTTGAAAATTACTTGAAGGATGATTTCTAGATTCTTTTTTTGATCATGGCTTTCAGGTAGTCCAATAATTTTTAAATGATCTCTCCTGATTCTATTTTCCAGGTCAGTGGTTTTTCCAATGAGATATTTCACATTGCCTTCTATTCTTTCATTTGTTTGGATCTGTTTTTTGGTATCTTGATTTCTCATAAAGTCATTAGCTTCCATTTGCTCCAATCTAATTTTGAAAGAATTTTTCTCTTCAATGAGTTTTAGAAATTCTTTTTTCCATCTGGCAAATTTGGCTTTTTAAGGCATTCTTCTCCTTATTTGCTTTTTGGGCCTCTTTTGCCATTTGAGTTAGTCTATTTTTTAAGGTGTTATTTTCTTCATTCAGGTTGTTGCCTCTATTTTCATGATCTTCTTGCATCATTCTAATTTTTCTTGCCAATTTTTCTTCCACTTCTTTTACCTGATTTCCAAAATCCTTCTTGAGCTTATCCATGGCCTGTTAACAATTCATTTTTTTTAAGCAATCGGGGTTAAGTAACTTGCTCAAGGTTACATGGACAGTTATTTCTGGGTGTTGTGCTAAGTGTCCAAGCCCGGGATTCGATCTCCAGGTCATCCCAACATTGGAGCCTGTGCTCTTACTCGCTGTGCTATCTGGCCACCCCAAAATTCATATTTTTCTTGGAATTTTTTGATGCAGGAGTTTTGACTTTGTTGTCTTCCTCCTGTTCCATGCTTTGATCCGTTTTGTCCCCAAAAAAGGAATCTAAACTTTGGTTGCTGTGCTTGCTTTGATTCCTCTGCTTGCTCATGTTGCCAATCAATTACTTGACTTTTGATTTCTTTGCCATGGTAGAACTCTGCTTCCAGAGAGGAAAGCTTTGGCCCAATTCTCTGGGGATTTCCTAGCTGCTGGAGCTATTATTTGGATGCCCTCCCTGCAGCCCCCACAAGCTCTGGCACACTGGCCACACACCCTAGTACCTCCACCCAAGACAGCAATCCAGATCCAAGCATGTTAAAGCAAGAGCGATTACCCTTTGTATGGTTGCTTGGTACCCTTACAATCTGCATGCCAGGAGCTCTGGAAGCAGCCAAAAGTGGCTTCACAGTCACTGTGCCTCAACCACTTTTCTCCTCGGGGACAGGGGCTGGACCACTTTCTTGTGCCCCTCCTCCCCAAATTCCAGCAGAGTTTCACACTAACCTTTTACTCGCTCTTTGGCGTTTCTGGGTTGATTAGTCTGGAAACTGCCACAGATGCTGGTGCTTCACTCTCCTGAAGTCTACTCTAGCTTCTACTGGTTGGTGCCACCCTGAGGCTAAAACTGCACAGCTCATGGGGGACTGTGCTCTGCTCCCAGTGAACTGTGATGGACCCTTCTTGTAGACCTTCCAGGCTGCCTTCAGTGGGAGATTTGTTTCTGTTTTTCACTTTGTGGGTTCTGTATCTGTAAAAATTTGTTTAGAGTAATATTTTATAGGTATTTGAGGTGGTTGTGGGAGGAGCTCATGAAATTTTCCACCTTCTGTGCTGTCATCTTGGTTCCACCCCCATTTTATATTTAAGGAAACTGAGTCATCTAGAGATTGTGACTTACCTAGGGTAACACAGCTAGTAAGTATCTGAGGCTAGAGAATTCAAGTCTTCCTGACTCCATGTCCACTGAACCATTCAGCTGAACCAAAATTGGTGTGGGTCATATAATGTATGACCAAAGTGGTAAGCAAAAGCATTTAATTAATTAATCAAATATTATTTTAAGATATAACATTGCATATTGTAGCTATTTCTATGGGGATCTTCTGTATCTCTATATTATCAACTCTTCAATGTCAAGAGTTGTGTCTCGGGGTGGCCAGGTAGCACAGCAAGTAAGAGCACCAGCTTCAGTGTCAGGATGACCTGGAGATCGAATCCTGTGCTCAGACACTTAGCACCCACCCAGAAACACCTGGCCATGTAACTTTGAGCAAGTTACTTAACCCCAATTGCTTAGGGGCAGCCAGGTGGCTCAGCAAGTAAGAGCATCGGCTCCAGTGTTGGGTTGTCCTAGGGATCAAATCTGGGCTCAGATACTCAGCACCACACCCAGAAATAACTGGCCATGTAACCTTGAGCAAGTTACTCAACCCCAATTGCTTTTTTAAAAAAGAGTTGTGTCTTTACTAAAATAGCATAATAAGGCACTTAATAAAGGACTGCTGGATGAATGCATTTATGCTTAGTATTATGCTTAATGAATTTATGCCTTAGTAGGTGTGATTTTCTGGATTTGGAGTCAGGAGGTACCTGACTTCAAACCTAGCCCATGGCACCTGCTAAATTGCATTACCAGAGGCAAAACATTTATACCTCTAAGTTTTTTTTTCCTCATCAGAGAATCATGAATAACATGACCTTAATTGAAATGTTGTGCAGATCAAATGAATAAAATACTTGAGATAAATGTTTTATGCAAAAGCTTAAAAGCAAAACTTAAAGACTTGTTCAAATATCTTTTTTTTAGTTAATTCCCCTCTCTGATCCTGGCCTTTCCCACTGGAATAATGGTAGGAACCTGAAAACATTGAATGTCTTAAGTATTTAAAAGTATAGCTCTCACTTGTGGATGATAATAAGGCAGATTGTTGATAGTCCAGAAAGATTATGAAGAACCTTAAAATAGGGATGCTTTTTTGGCTCCTGGAGAAGTGGAGAGTGTGCCCTTGGGTGGAAGACACAAAACTTTGGCATCAGAGAGAAGAAAAAAGAAAGACTGAGATTTTGGGACATCTTACCTCACTCTGGAGTTTTTGACAAGGACTCTCAGGTTCCATGGAAGGATTGGATCCTAATGGAGTAACTTTGTGTACATGCAGAGACAATCAGGAGCTATAGCAAATGGAGGAACCTAAAAGAGCTCAGTTAAGCAGTGCAGCACTAGACTCTTAAAGTACTGCAAGGGGGAGCAGAAATTCTGAGAACAAGACTATGCCAAAAGACAGTTGTACAGTACACAAGAAAGTAACACCAAGAGATCACCAACTGGGAGCAACAGAGAACTGAAGACAGACACACTGTGATGCCGGCAGCAAGGAGCAGTAGGAGAGAGCAAGGTTCATAAACAAACAAGCTATCACATTTGATACAGTAAATACATTTAGGGAATTGCATTCTACGATCTTTGGGCTACAAAATTACGCATTCAGGGAGTTTTGGTTTGTTTTTATCCCAATACTTTTCTGGAATACTGTCAATGGTATAATAGTGCAGAGTTGTCTCCAGAATGCACTATGAAATCCAGTTTTCTGAATAATGCCTCAAGTTAAGAGATGGTTGAAAATTCCCCAAAATCTACTCAGGCTAGGAAGTCAAATAAGATAGAGGAATGTAAGTTTTCCAAGGGCAAACCTCTTCAACCTCAAAGCTTAAAAGAAGGGAATTATGTGCCAGAATTTAAATAATTATAACTAATTTCATTAGATAAGAAGGCAAAATACTGCTGTGCAAGAATTCTTTAAAAACTCATGAATTGGCACTGAAGAACTGTAATACTTAAACTCTCAGTTAACACACTTTCACATCCCTACTCCATAAGCAGCAAAGAAATGCACATTTTCAGGCTTATAACTAGGGTCCTGGCCATAGGATGAACATCCCATGCAGCTGTATGCTACCTAAATACCATGCCCTCATACATGCACTCTGAAAGAAGAAGCATACACTGATTCTGCCCAGCCTTTGAAAGGAGGAAAAGAAAATCAGGAAGGTTGCTGTGTATGTGGTAGAAACTCAAAGCCATAGACTAAAGAACAATAGTAAGCTGGACCTGACAGAAAAGGCACTAGACAAACAACTGGGGTCAGTACTTTTCTCTCAAATGTTATTCCATGCAGTGGAGGTAGAGAGACAAAATAAGGGATGAAGATGTATTTCAGTACAAGAAGACTGAAATACCTACAGTATCAAGAAACCCAGTTTCAATAAAAGTCTGCTGCTTCAGTGGATAAACCAGTAGAAGGATCCTAAAAATAGGAGAAAGAATTAGTAAAAGCTCAAGAGGAAATTAAAGTGTTTTAAGCAAATATTACAATATAAAGGAAAGTGGGCTAATGTTGTCTGACTAATGGTAGAATCTTATATACTCCCTAAAGATCATGGAATGATTGCAAGAAATTCCAAAGTGAATCAGGAGAGAAATAAAATCTATAAAACCAAAAATTAGGAATGAATTTAGATTCCGAGCAGAATGACATTGTAGATAGAGAGTTGATATAAGAAGACCTGGGTTCAAGTTCCCCCCTCCCACTCTTATACTTACTGACTGTGAGACAAAGTCAGTGCTCAAGGAAAGTTTTTAGCTCATAAGAAATAGAGAAAGTATCTACCTACATTAGTAGAAGGAATTTCTTCATCCAGGAATCCCCTGTAACAATGAAGTCATAGTTACAATGCCTATATCTTTTATCACAAAATTATAGCTTTGATTCAGAATTTAAAATGTAATTCTTATATAAGGAAAAAAAAACCTCCTGATGGAGAATATTGCCAAAAAAGTAGAAACTATATGACAAAGAGCAACAAATGTGAAACACAGAAATAATGAGATAGAGGAAAATTTGGCAAAAGACAGCAATACTAAAAATATATGAATTCTGGATACATCAAAGCAAGTAACCTTCAGGACACAATGTACAGAGATAATTTGAGTATCAGAGATCTCCCAGAAGAAAATGATGATTCAAAAAGATTGGGGCACATAATCTAAGAACTACTAGAAAACTTCTAAAATTTATGAATAAAGTTCTATGGAATCTACACAGGGACAACAGAAAAACAAAATGGACAAAAGAAACCTATGCTTCAAACCTCAAGATATGGAGTATCTTATAGCAAAAATAGCAAGTGGCCAAATAGAGACCTTCAAATTGAATGAGAGGCCATATGAATAATAAATGATTATTCACCAGCTAGGAAAAATTAGAGAATGAAATAGCATATTCCACAAAAATAAGTTAGATGAAGCTACAATACAAAATGACATATCTTTAAAAGTTGAGTATAGTCATTAATGGGAAAAAGGATGAATATTCAACACAGAAAAGCATTTGAGTCATTCAGGACCAGGGCAAGAGGGTAAGAGGACAGCAAATTAACAAACTTGAGAACAACCCAAAAAATAGAATGACATGATTAAGTAAATCAGTACAATTATCAAGAGAAAAGGAAGTAATAAAATCAATTACTTCATGTTTATATTTTTTAAAGATTGATATCTGAGATGAAAGAAAGAACAGAGAGAAAGACTATCAAGATGTAAAAAAAAAGACTTAGGCTGAAGATTTCATGGTAACTTAAAGACTTAGGAGAAGCAGAGGTAGAAGTATTGAACTTTTGAAACATGGACTGAATGGCCTGACTTCTTCCATGTTAATCAGTATCTTTTATGAGAGTGAATAGCAAGGGAATAACAGAGTTGATGGCTACATATCCAGGAAGTAGAGAGCTAGTAGGGTGAGTAGAATTGGTGTTTTACCCTTAACAAATCCATGATTGAACCATGAAATAATGGTAATGGTAATTCCTAGAGTCTCTTGCTACAGAAAATTGGGAAGGAGAAAAATGAGGGGAGGGCTTCGTTTGAGGAGACTTAACAGGGGATAGATCTTGCCCCAGAGGATGGAGTATTATTTCCACAAAGGATTATCGTGAGGGAGAAAGTTGTGCCTGCAGTAGAAAGTAGGGACCTCAGGGTGGGTTTAGTCTAAATGTAGTAGATATAATGAGAGGCAGCACATTCTGGAAAAGTGTTGTGACTCTGGGGTAGTATCCTTATCTAGAAGGATGCATTTGTAAATTTCTAAGGGTAATTGGCAGCCAGAGTGGTGGTAGTGGGGCCCTAAGAAACAAAGATGGAATGTTAAAACCCTTGGGATGGAGACTGGTGATCATAAAGACTTTGGGTATAGTTAGATCTCATAAATTTAAGCAATAGGTAACTAGGTGCTGCTTTCATTTGATATTGTTTCCTTTATTAATTGGTAGTTCTAAGAAAGAGGAAATGGAGGAAAAAAGGGGAAAAAAGGAAAACCAGTCATAAGCTATGAAAACAAATCAGATAGGCAAGGCAGCTCAAATCTGATATTTCAGAATTATCAACCCAATTGGGGTATATGAGTGAATGAAAGGGCAGTTAGTGTTTAGTCCATTAATCGGAAAATAAAATTCAGAATAACGTGAAAGTGAAGAGGAATCCTAGGGACATAGCAAAGATAACATTCTTAGAAAGAGGTACGGTAAATGAAAGAATAAAAATAAGAGTGGAAGGCAGAAGACGAGGGAAAAATTTAAACTCTGCTTAACTGGATAAAAAGTAGATGGGACAATCAAGGAGAAAATAGATGACCAATTAGAGAAAATGAAGAAAAAATGACAAATTAATTTTTTTATTAAAATTTGCGATACCATAGGATAGCATAAGGGGAAGAATGGAGAGAACCAGTGGAAATAGATAACACATCAAAGTAGTGTAAGTAAAATTAATTGTAGGACAAAGCATTAAGTGAAAAGGGGCAGCTAGGTAGTACAGTTGATAGAGCATTCGGCCCGGAGTCAGGAAGACCCGAGTCCAAATTCACATTTAGATACTACCTCTGGGACACTGGGCAAATCATTTAACCTCTGATTGTTTTAGTTTCCTCAATTTTAAAATGGGAATAATAATAGCGCTTAGCTCACAGGGTTATTGTGAGGAATTGTACAACTAGTATGGTACCTGATGCATGGTAGATATTTAATATGTGTTTATTCCTTTCTTTTAAATAAAGGGAGACAAAAAGTTAATAAATACAAAATAGATTTTTCAAGGAAAATACAAATTTAATATTTATAACTTTAAATAGAAACAGAATCCAATAAAACAAAAGAGATGGATAAGAATGAAGAATAAGAAGACAAAACCTGAAATTTTATGAACAAAACACACCTTGAAAATAAAGACACATACAGCATTAAAAATAGAAGAATTAATATATAACAGGTGAATGCAAAAAAGCAGAATTTGTATTCATGTTATGAGATAAAGCAATAATATAGATTCAGAATAGACATAGAGATAAAGATGGAAACTTAAATCATTCTTAAAGAAACCAAACCATTTCTTAAAGATACCATTTACCAATATCATTATGAAACATATATGCACCAAATGGTATAGCATCTAAATTCATAAAGGGAAAGCTAACTGAATTACAAAATCACACACTAAAATGTACATGGACTAGTCTCTGACATAAAGTATACACACTCACATGCATATAGATGTCATTGAATGCAATGTGGTGATAGAAAGGAACTCATTTACTCTGACACCCTCATTTTCAGAGGAGAAAACTGAGACCTATAGAAGTAAATTTTCAAGGTGTCTGTGATGAGAATAAATGAGATAAGCTAATGACAACCTCCATGGGTTTTAGTTTCTTCATCTGTCCGTGAAGCTTCTTTCAGCTCCAAATCAATGATACAGTGATGCTGAAAAACTATAGAAAATTACAAATACCATGCAAATATAAGTAGTATGTAAGGTCCCTGAGGTAGAGTCTATTTTGCTTTTGTCTTTATCTCTTCTACAGCTAGGTTAGTGCCTAATACATAGTATACCTAAACTTTGACTTGTACATAGGAGGCCCTTAATAAATGTTGAATTGAATTGTTGAAATGGGACAGGACCATCATCTTTGCTTACAAAATAAACCTTTATAAAGTAAGCATACTTGTCACTCCCTCTTCCAACAGGGAAAGTTAGAAATCCCCTGAAAATCCTCTAATATTTACAAAGAGGATATTAAAGTTCAAGATGCCAGGTTTCCTAAACCCAGGGGTTTAACCGACCTCTGAAAAAGGAAACATAAACAGCCTTCTTTCTCTCCTAAAGAAGTAGAATTGAAGGAGGAAAGTAAAACTCATCATGAATGACCTCAAAATCAAATATACTAGGTAAAGAGAGGATTCTGAAGTTAATTGTCCAAGGGAGCCCATTCCATCATTCCTTCCACTTGGCTTAAGTTTTACAAAAAGGAATTTGTATACAACTCTATAATCCAGTTGTTTCAAAGACCTTTGACAAAACCCTAATCAGAGATGCAAGCTAAGGCAGTATTAAATTCCTTGGAACTAAGAACTAATCTAATTTGATCCCCCAACTCTGCTCTTTGAGGTTCTCAGTCAAAACTCTTTCTGTCCATAGTTGCTTATAGAGCAACTCAGAAGCCTGAGTAGCATACCCTGCAGCTGTGTCATTCCTAAGTGGATATTTTATGAACAAGTCCATCTCCCTTATCCATTTTACATGTCCTTTTTTAATAAAAGGCAGGTTAGACAGTAGGGAGCAAATATATCTTCAAAGACCCAGTGGGATTCCTGCTTTCACAACTTATTTTGGTGCTTTACGTCCTGCCAAACATAATCATTTAATGGTGGTTTGGAGTTGCCTTCAGGGCTTCTAATAAATAGTGGATTTGCAAACACAGACATTTCCAGTTCCAGTTTTATAACTAGTTCTTTATTCTCAGTGCTTCTTACATTTGTAATGGGTTTTCACATGCTTATAAAGTGTCAGCTTTGTCTTTCCAGAGCATAAAAGTAACTTCTTATCAAGTAGTGCCCTCACAGATCTCCTCTATGATCCTAGAAAATAACTTGCGCTATCATAACTTACTTATTTTCCTTTCAGTTATGACTAGATGCGGGGTGGTTTAACATAATCCTCAATATTCCTGGACCTTGAATTCGACTTGGACCATTCTCCAGCTTAACTCATTTGCATTTTATGACATACCTTCGCCACCAGTCAGCCAACTAGCATTTCTTAAGTGTCTACTATGTGCTAAGGCACTGTGCTAAGAGCTGAAAATACAAAGGAAAACACAAATATTCCCCACTTTCAGGAAGCTCATAGTCTAATAACATCAACTAAAAGCTATAAGGAACTTGAATGATCATCCCAGTCGAACTTCCTCATTTTATATATCAAAAGGCTGAGGACTGAAGGGATGAAATGATTTGTCCAAGGTCATATAGGTTGCAGAGCCATGATTCAACACGAGTCCTTAGATTATGAAGCAAATGCTCTTTCTACTACTACAATACATCTTCAACCTGAAAGACTAGCTTTATGTGAAGAAATGATTCTTTCTGGGTATCTAGGGCAGAATTGTGTGTAACTGTCATTGTTATTGTTTGTCATGTCCAACTCTTTGTGACCCCAAGGATCAAAACACACCGATATTGTCCATGGGGTTTTTCTTGACAAAGATAGTGGAGTGGTTTGCCATTTCTTCCTCCAGTGGATTGAGGCAGAGTTTAGGTGACTTGTGCAGGGTTACACAGCTAGTTAAGTGTCTGAGGCTGAATTTGAACTCAGGTCTTCCTGACTCCAGGCCCAGCACTCTATTCATTGATTCACCTAACCACAATCTTAATTCTCTTTGGTCTTTAGTTTTCTTATCTGTAAAATAAAATGGTTGTACTAGATGAACTCTAGGGCTCCTTCTAACTCTCAATTTATAATTCTATCATCTCCAATGGGAAAACACTGATCATTGAAATAGAGAGGCAGCATGTTGGTGTGCAGAGAAACCAGAAATGAGATAAAAATGTAATTGGTAAATATTTAACAAAATAAACAAAAATACAATATAACAAGAATTTAATATTCCATTTTCTAAATGGACTGTAGGGACCCTTATTTAGAGCTGAGTAATTGCCATTTTACTTGTATTTGACACCACTGTCATAGTGGACAGATTTGAAATTGGAGTAAGAGACCTGGGTGCATACCTTGCCATAGATACCAGCTTTTTTACCCTGGTCAAGTTAACCTAAAGTTTCTGAGCCTCAATTTCCTCCTCTGTAAAATCAAGGAATTAGAGTTAATGATCTCTAATGTTCCTTCTAGCTCCAAATATGTGGTATTATGATCCTTGACTTCTTAGTCCCTAGCCTGCAGCAAGACCCAGGATGTAGTGAGAACATCAGGATACAAATTTTTGTTGTGTCATCTGGGCTTTTTCTGCTATAGGGAAAGCCTATTATTTATCTCTAATTGATTTTTCTATCAGATCTTTCACATCAGCTGATTAAAATCTCCTTTTTTTCTCCTCAAGATTACTTGAGTACCCAATTCCTAAAAAAAGAGTAGTGTGAAATGAGATTAATAATTTCATATGAAATCCAAATTTTATGTTCTGTGGATGTAGAAACTCTCTCTCTCTCTCTCTCTCTCTCTCTCTCTCTCTCTCTCTATATATATATATATATATATATATATATCTGTCTCTCTCAATATTAATCCCAAAATAAAGTAGATAGATAGATAGATAGACAGATTCAAATAGAATGCTTACTCCCTTTCACAGTTATCAGTGAACTTATTAGTTATTAATTATTATTATTAGATATAGTGTCTACTAGTTTTCTGAGAATATAAAGGTAATTAATTGTAAACTCCTTATTCTTCCCTAATCTCTACCTCAAAAACATTTGACATCCTAACACATACTCTCCTACTTTGCTTCACTCTCTAAGAATGATGTGGCTTTTCTCACTACCCCTATTTATGACTCTATACCATCCCTGATTTACTCTTCTGGAAGTTTTCCCTTTCAGTTATGTCTCCTCTCTCTAATCTTTGATCTCTTCCTATCTATTGGTTCTTTCCTTAAAAGCAACAAAAAAAGGCAGAGTCAAGATGGCAGAGTAGAAACAGGACTTCCTTGTAGCTCCGGCTCCCACCTCCCCCAATTCATGTAAAAATTTACTCTAGACAAACTTTGGAGCTATAGAACCCACAAAATGATACAGAGAACCTAACCTCCCATTGAGGACAGCCCAGCAGGCCAGCAGCAAGTGGAAAGCACAGCGCTCTGGGAGCCAAGCCCAGCCCCGCTCAAGACGAAGGTCTTAACCCCAGGGTGGCCTGACCAGCCGCTGGCTGGAGGGACTTCAGATCACCAGTATCTGTGGTGGTTTCCATAATTATCAACCCATAGATGCCAAGGACAAAAAGAGAGGTCAGTGCAGTGTGGATTTTGGGATCTTAGAATTCAGAGTTCTATCTGGCCTTTGCCCCTGGGGTGAGAAGCTGCTGAGGTGCTGTGGCAGTGCAGCCATGATCACTTGGCAGCTTTAGCTCCAAGTCTTGCAGATTGTAGGGGGACCAAGTGGCCAATCTGAGGGGTAACCTAGAAATCATCCTCCAAGTAATTCTCAAGGAAAATTGCCCTGATGTTTTAGAACCAGAGGGCAAAATAGAGGTTGAAAGACTCCACTAATCACCTCCTGAAAAAGATCCCAAAAAGAAAACTCATAAGAATATTATAGCCAGGTTCTGGAGTTCCCAGATCAAGGAAAAAATATTACAAGCAGCCAGGAAGAAACAATTTCAATATTGTGGAAACACAATCAGGATAACTCAGGACCTGGCAGCTTCTAGATTGAGGGATCAAAGGCCTTGGAATATGATATTCTGGAGGCCAAAGGAGCTGGGATTAAAACCAAGAATCACCTACCCAGCAAAACTGAGTAATATGTTCCAGGGGGAAATATGGTCATTCAGTGGAACAGAGGACTTTCAAGCATTCTTGAAGAAAAAAACAGAGTCAAATAGAAAATTTGACAGTCAGATACAAGAAGCAAGAGAAGCTTGATATGGTAAACAGGGAAAAGAAATCATAAGGAACTTATAAAAGTTGAACTACTTATATTCCTACATGGAAAAATGATAATTGTAACTTATGAAACTTTTCTCAGTATGGGAATAGTTGAAGGGAATAGAAATGTATATATGTGTGCGTATGTACATATATATATATATATAGGTGTGTGTGTATGTATACATATATATGTCTATATAGGAGGATATACGGGCATATAAATACATATGTGGGTGTTTGTACATATGTGTACAGGCATATGCAGAGGGCACAGGACCAATTCAATAGGAAGGGATGATATTTAAAAGGTGAATTTGAGAGGTGAGAGAGGAATGAGAGGAATATAATGAGAAGAGATGGGGAGAGACAAAATGGAGTAAATTATCGCATATAGAAGAGGCAAGGGAAAACTGTTACAATGGAGGGGAAGAACAGGAAGGCAAAAGGGAATGGGCCAAACTTACTCTCATTAAATTTGGTTTAGGGAGGCAATGACACTAAATACACACTAAATAGGTACCTCACCCTACAGGAGAGTAGAGGGGAAGGGGAAGAGAAGGGGGATAATGGAAGGGGGGGAAGGCTGGAGAGGAGGGAAGTTGGAAGCACCCACTTCTGAAAAGGGACAGGATCAAAGTATAGAATAGAGCAAGTGGAAGGTGGGATAGAATAGAGGGAAATATAATTAGTCTTTCACAATATATCCACTATGGAAATGTTTTGCATAGCTACTCATGTACAAGCTATATTAAATTACTTATCTTCCCAGTGAACGTGGGTGACAAGGGAGGAAGGCAAAGAATCTATAATCCAAAGTTTTAAAATCAAATGTTTAAAATATATATATATATATATATATATATACATATTATTATTAATATTTTACATGTAACTGGGAAATGAGATATAAAAGCACTGGGGCATAGAGACCCACTATGCCCTATTGGAAAGTTGAAGGGGAAATGGGGGAAGATATGAGAGAGAGCAGATTGGGGGAGGGGTTATTCAGTGGGAATGCTGTTTTGGGGAAGTGGGTAGGGAAAATTTGGGAGAAAATTAATAACTCAAAATCTTGTGGAAATGAATGATATAAATTAAAAACTGAAAAGAGAGGAAAAAATAAAAAAGCAACAAAAAATTCTCAGTTTCCCTCACAATTTTAAAAGAAACCATTTTTAAAACCTTTCCATTGATCCTACCATCACATCAAATGGTAGTCCATATAGCTCTCCTCCCTCTCATAATCACATTCCTAAAAATGCTTTCTATACTCATTGCTTCCACTTTCTTGCTTCCCACTCTCTCATTATCCCCCTTTCAATCTGGTTTCTAATCTCATCACTCAAACTAAATGGCTCTCTCTAAGGTTACCGAAGATCTCTCAATTATTAAATTCGATGGCCTTTTCTAAGTTTTCATCCTTTTAAACCTCTTTTCACATTTAACAAAGTTCATTGCCTCCTCTCCTAAATACAGTTTTTTGTTGGGTTTTGATGATTCTGCTTTCTCTCAGGACAACAGCTTGTTTGTGCAGTGGATGGAGCAGCAGGCCTGGAGTCAGGAATACCTGAGGTCAAATTTTACCTCCAAAACTGAGTTTCTGTATGATCCTGGACAAATCACTTAGGCCTGTTTGCCTCAGTTTCCTCATCTGTAAAATGAGCTGGAGAAGGAAATGGTAAACTACTCTAGCGTCTTTGCCAAGAAAACCTCAAATGGTGGCATGAAGAATTGGACATCACTAATGAACTAAAAACAACCACAAAAATACGAAATACTAAATGAACTGGAGAAAATTTTCTAGTGTGTTGAATAGAACCTCCAAAAAGAATTTACAGGAAAATAGGGACAAGAACTACACAAAATGAGAAGGCATGAAAGGGTTGTAATCCGCTTGAGTGTAGGAAATGACTACCTCAAAGTATCAATGAACCCATCAAAGTAAATGAGTTAATATGTGTGAAAGTATTTCATAAACCAAAAATTGGTATACAAATGTAAATCACCATTATTTTTGTTGTTCTTACTATTACTTCAGTACTGATAGTAAACTAATTAATTCCTGAAACCTAGAATCATTTTAGGGCTCAAGAAATTCAAGTTTTGTTCTGTACTATTAAAATTGGCTTTTAAGCAATGTAAGTAAAGTAATGGGAGAATGGTATCAATCAATGCTCTTTTTATTGAGCATTAACACACCCCACTTTTTGGAAAGTGTCCCTGGTGACTTAAAGTTTAAGAGAATGTCTGTATTCTGTCACCTCCCTTGAAATATCTCAGTCTGTATTTCTATGATATCACCTCCTAAAAATCCTTTTAGAATCTTTCTTCAGGATACGTAATACTCACTAGGTTTCCAAGAACTCTGTCACATGTCCTATTTCTTTTATTTTTTTTAATCTACTTGCTCCTTATCCACTTTCTTTTTAGGCAACAAAATTTCTCTGTTCTTCCTTACTGTATCCATTTTTTCATATTATACATATGAAAAAGCTTTGAATTGGTGGGGAAGCAAAGTCTATTCAGAAAGGTCAGATGGGAAACCTGTGTTCTAATCCAAAGCCTGTGTGAACTTAGAAATACAAATGTATGCCTTTCTCAATATTCCATTAATCAACAATCATTCTTCAAGGTTGTAATGAAATGCCAAAAGAAAGGCAACTTCCCAAGGTTCAGAATACCAGCATAGGTGCTCTCCATTTTATTCAGTAACAAACCCAGAACAGAGAAGATCAAAACATGACATCATTCAAAATACAGCATTTACTAAGTGTGATTAAATAATCTCCAAGGACTACCCCACCCCAGGACCTTCCAATCATTCAATCAATTACAAAGTCTCTGTTCTAAATACTTCTCCACCCCTAGGCTATACCTTCATTTAGTCCACCATAAAGCCCCTCTTCTCAAATGGAAATTAGTTTCCTCACATAAGGTCAAAAGTTCCCCACCCCTGGATCACAATTGAATCTACCCCAGAGTTACATCAAGTTTAAACACAGCACTTAATACCCAAATGGAGGTCTTTTCTTCATCTTGACACGAGGCAAGTTCTCAGCAATCTTAGTTCCTGGGGAGACAAGGCTTAGCAAGGCCATAAGATACATTGCCAGTCCCTTCATGAATTCATCCTCTGTCTGTAGAACAGTCCTAGAACCCCTGAACACATTAGCAAAGCCCTCTCCCAGGATTTCTGTAAACATACAACAAGAAAATCCTTCTTCAGGGCTTCTGAACCAACAAAAAGGTTCCCAGACCCCTGCAACAACAGCACTGTCCTTCACCAGTGGACAGTATTCACTCTGTCTGCAGGACAGTCTCCAGACCCCTGCAACAACAGCACTGTCCTTCACCAGTGGACAGTATTCATTCTGTCTGCAGGACAGTCTCAGGGCTTCTTAGTGAACAGCCAGGTTCCAGGACTTCTTCAACAAAAGGACTGTCTTTCACCAGTGGACGAATCTGGCAAAAGAACATCAAAACAGACAGACAAAGTACCAGCAAAACAGCCATGTCTCCTCAGTCCTTGGCAGCTCAGGGGGCAGGTCTCAAAAGTCCAGGGCAATTCAAAGCAGCCACCAGCAATTCTCTTAGTCTCTCTCTCTCCACGAGGTGCTGCTTCCAAAAAGATCTTCCACCTCTCTCTTGTCTCTCCAAATCTACGTCACCAGCTCCTCCCAGTTCAGGACTTTCTTTTCACATCAAAAAGTCCATCCCACAGGTGGGATTAACAAGCTCTGGGTTTTAACACAATCAATTTGAAAACCAAGCCCAATACAGGGGAATCTCCACATTCCATTACTATCACAAAGGTCCTACTATGTGTCAGGCACTTTGATAGCTTCTGGGGATACAAGACAAAAATGAAATAGTTCCTGTCTTCAAGGACTTATGTTCTAGTGAGGATAAAGATATCTGGCCTATCTGGCTAATAAAGCTGCCATGATAACAAAATGAGGCCAGAGTACTGTGATCTTGGATAAGGTAGACCCTCTTTGGATCTGTTTCTTTTTTGTCAAAGGAGGAAGTGGACTAGATTATCTCTGAGATATGATTCATTTTACTGGGTGTCCTAGAACAAATCTCCTGAACTCTTTGTGCCTTTTTTTCATTTTGGATAAAACTGGACAAAGTATCTCCATACTCCCTTTGCCTCTGGACATTCACATGAAGAGTTGCTGAGATGGATGGATGGATGGATGGATGGATGGATGGATGGATGGATGGAT
>NW_027185616.1:6185395-6202895 GCF_028583685.1 Petaurus breviceps papuanus | reverse complement strand
AAGTACTACTATCAGCACACTACTCCATCCAGATCATCAGGCAAGGAGATTCTTTTATCTTCTGCATGTGAAGCCTTTATTAATTGTTTCAAAGAAACATTAGTAATAACATGTATACAACACGGAGGCCATGATACAAGACCTGAAATTTTAAAAAAAAATCTGATCTCCATGTCATTAGAAAACACTTACCCCTGCCACCATTCCTTTGTAAAACTGGGAGGTCTAAAAGTATGGAACATTGCATATACATTCAGATTTCTTTGATGTATTGATTGATTTTACTAGAATTTACCCCCCCTTCCTCCTTTCCTTAAAAAAAAAAATGTGTGGGGCGGCCAGGTATCACAGCAAGTAAGAGCACTGGCTCCAGTGTCAGGATGACCTGGGGATCGAATCCGGGCTCAGACACTTAGCACCCACCCAGAAACACCTGGTCGTGTAACCTTGAGCAAGTTACTTAACCCCAGTTGCTTAGGGGTGGCCAGGTGGCTCAGAGAGTAAGAGCACTGGCTCCAGTGTCAGGATGACCTGGGGATCAAATCCAGGCTCAGATAATTAGCACCCACTCAGAAACACCTGGCCATGTAACCTTGAGCAAGTTACTTAACCCTGATTGCTTTTGTTTTTTAATGTGGTTTTTTTGTTGTTGTTATAAAGGATAGCTCTCTGACATGAGTAGCAGAGCAATGCTGAGAGAAATTTGGGGGATATAAAAACCAAAGATATCAAAAACCTATGTTAAATTAGGAAGAAAAGGAAGGAGAGGGAAGAACAAGGAAGTAGGTTTGTCTTCTGAGATCAGGGAAACAAAGTTCAAATTATCAGTTTCTGGCACCTATTCTATCCTCATTAAAGTGCAAATTATTTTATTGGAAGAAATCCAATGATCAATCAACAAGTATTTATTTACTAGTTACTATATGCCAAGCATTGTGCTAGATGCTGGAGATATGAATATGAAAAAAGAAATAGTCCCTACTACTGAGAAACTTACATTCTAATGAAGGAGACTAAATATACACACGTGTACATATATACATATATGTGCATTTGCTGTGTATATGTACATGTACACACATGTTTATTCTAAATATTATATTTATTAGGTATATAAGTATTATAAAATAAATATTAATTCATTAAACATAAGGTTATTTGACAGTGGAGTACATCAAAAAAAAAATCCCCAAGTTGTTTGGGATGAAAGTCTGGAGATAGAGTCTTTGATAAAAGGTAAGAAAATGTGAGCGGCCTAGAAATCAGATCTGTTGTTGTTATTGAGTCATTTCAGTTGTGTTTGACTCCATGACACCATATGGGGTTTTCTAGGCAAAAAGACTTGACTGTTTGCCATTTCCTTCTCTGGTTCACTTTTACAGATGAGAAAATGGAGGCAAACAGGGATAAGTGACTTCCTCAGGGTCACACAGTGTCTGAGGCCAGATCTGAACTCAGAAAGGTGTCTTCCTGACCCCAGGCCCAGTCCTCTTTCCACTATGCCAACTAGCTGCCCTAGACCTTGTGACTAAGTGTCAAAAAAAATCTGCAATTACTTAATCTGGAGAAGGAAATACTGAGGGCAGATCTGACCTAGGATTCAGAGGCAGAAATAAACTTAGAGATCAAACTCATTTTCAGTTTTTGAGGGATACTGCATATGGAGAGTCAGTACATTTGGTACTTTGGGGCATTTATACTACCTTAGGACTTTTAAAGTTTTATCTCCAATTAATATTTTACTTTTATGTGTGTATGCCTTGTTCTCCATCTCTGCCTTCATTAAATTATAGACTCATTGATACATAGCTAGCTTTTAGGGAACGCTTTAAGGTTTACAAAGCTCTTTACAAATGTTATCTCATTTTATACTCACAGCAGCCCTGGATGGCAGGTGCTATCATTATCCCCATTTTACAGATAAGGATACCAAAGCAAAGAGAAGTTAAGTGACTTACCCTGGGTCACACTGGCCAGACACAGTGTCAGGCTAGATTTGAACTTACATCTTCCTGATCCTGGTCCAGAGTTTTATCCATTGAGTCAACTAGCTATGTCATTGAAACCAAGTACTTTATATTTTAACTGTGGGTTTCTGCCACAATATTAAGCACAATGCTCTATATACTATGGACTCTCATTGATGTATAAGTGGATGAATGAAAGTTTCAGTGGCTGATCGTGTTTGGTGAGAGATGGAAAGATATCCATGCAAACAAATGTACTCTCTGATGGTCAAGCCAGTTCCAACCAGTCTGAATGATAATTTGGAATTATGGAATAAAATTCACCAAACTATGCATTCATTTTGGCACAGAGATCTCAATATCAACACTATATAACTATGCCAATATCAATATCCATATTAATATGTCTATGGATAAAGATATAGGTTTTATAGACCCATTTGCAGGGGTCAAAGATAGAAAGGTGCCATTTGTGCCGAAATATACATGAATACTTTTTATAGAAACAAAAAACTGCCAACAAAGTTGGTGCTCATTGATTAGGGAATAATTGTACATTTTTTTAAAGTAAAGGAATGTTATTATGCCATAAAGAATGATAAAAAGGAGTATTTTTAATATGGAAAAAACTTAAAGAATAATATATACAACGACTACATGTAAATGAAAGAATATTAAAGCAAAGCTGAACTCTGAGTATTCATTATAACCCAACTCAGTCTTGGACATGATGAAATGTACCTTTCTCCTTTTGGTAGAGAGGTGGGGGCTGAAGATTGAGAATTTTGAATGCATTATCATGCACAGTTGCTGAATAAATTGGTTTAGTTCAATAACTTTTTTTCCTAGGTACAAATGCTTACACTTAAATTTTAACAATTGGCTTTTGTGAGTTAATATGACCTGGCTACAGGACACTGTTGACTATAAGACACATAAACAAATAGCTTACCACAGCTACACAATATAGTACATAATAAAGATTTAAGAGTAACACAAATCACATATTATTCAAGACCCAAGGTGGGAAACAATCAATGCTTCAGGTGGGGAAAGGGAAAAGGAAACAGAGAAAGTTTCCTGAAGGCAACAGTATTTGAGGCTACATCATGGTTGTTATTTATCAAACACAGCAGTTCACCTGACACAACTTTGTGTTTAGTCATACCCCACCCACAAAAAACAAAAACAACTATTATTTTCCTGCATTTAAAAAGTGACAGGCACTTTTTTCTTTAAATATCTATAATACAAGTGTTTCATTCATGAGGACCATATACTCAGAGGCTACATCCATTTTCTTTTAGTGATTTGATTTCTCTCATTTCAGTTGAGGCAAGTCCTGAAATTTGTGCACTCTTTTTATGGTCCATTTGCACCCACTTGGCTTTTTCCTTCCTTCCTTCCTTCCTCCCTTTCTTCCTTCCTTCCTTCCTTCCTTCCTTCCTTCCTTCCTTCCTTCCTTCCTTCCTTCCTTCCTCCCTTCTTTCCTTCCTTCCTTCCTTCCTTCCTTCCTCCCTTCTTTCCTTCCTTCCTCCCTTTTTTCCTTCCTTCCTTCCTTCCTTCCTTCCTTCCTTCCTTCCTTCCTTCCTCCCTTCCTTCCTTCCTTTCTTCTTTCCTTCCTTCTTTCCTTCTTTCCTTCCTTCCATCTTTCCTTCCTACTTTCCTTCTTTTCTTCCTTTCCTCCTTTTTTCCCTCCTTGATTCACTCTTACCCTCTTGTTTCCTTCCTTTTTCCTTTCTTTTTCTTCCCTTTCCCCTACTTTTTTCCTTCCTTCCCTTCTTCCTTCCTTCCTCTCTACCTTTCTTCCCTTCTTTTTTCCTTCCTTCCTGCTACTATCACAATTCTATATAAAGTATTAAAAAAAACCTCTAAGCTCTGAGTGAGTGATTGATTGTTTACCTGATGTTTCCCTCCCCTCCTTCCCTCTCCCACTCTTCCTCTTTTTATCTGTTGCTGTTAGCCACTCTTTGTTAAGAAATTTAAATTTGAGATGCCTTTTCCAATTTCTTGGGGCCAGAATCATTTAAGATGCTTGTGTTGTGATTTTTCATAGGCTTATTTAATTCTATGAAATACCATTTGCT
The DNA here is from genome assembly GCF_028583685.1 of Petaurus breviceps papuanus. Taxonomy (NCBI): domain Eukaryota; kingdom Metazoa; phylum Chordata; class Mammalia; order Diprotodontia; family Petauridae; genus Petaurus; species Petaurus breviceps. The sequence goes on along the minus strand of NW_027185616.1, from coordinate 6,198,841 downwards.
CATACTTATTTTAGGAACGTACTTATTATCAGTGAACCTAAGGAGCTACAGTTCTGCAGCCCTCAAAATCTATGCAATTATTTTGCAGTGTTTCTTTAATAAGCCAGGGGCCCAGAAGTGCTAATAAATGACAATCTGTCTTTGTGATTACAATTTTAGCAAGTTTTCAGAATTAAGGCCACTCTGGGAATGGGGGGGGGGGGACAGAGTCAAGATGGCAGAGTAGAAACAAGACCTCTGTGTGGCTGTGCCTCCCACCACTTCCAATTAATGTAAAACAAATTTTGGAGCTGCACAACCCACAAAATAACACAGAGAAGCTAAATTCCCTCTGAGGATAGCCCGGCAGGCTGGCAGGAATTGGCCAACCCAGTGCTCTGGGAGCTGAGCCCAGCCCCACTCTGAGGTTTTAGCCCCAGGATGGGCATGACCAACCACCAGCTGGAGGGACTCCAGATCACCAGCAGCAATGGCAACCCAGAATTATCAACACATATATGCTAAGGACAAAATGAGAGAGAGGTCAGTGTAGTGCAGATTTTGGGACCCAGTAGTTGGGAGTGCCTTGGCTTTTGCCCCAGGGGTGAGAAGCCGCTGAGGGCTGTGGCACAGCCACTGCCAGGTGGAAGCTTCAGCTCCTGGCCTGCAGAGCATAGGGAGATCAAGCCACCAGTCTGAGGGGAAATTGCTCTTGTTTTAATCTGGTTGGACCTGGATTGCAGTGTAGGGTGGAGTTCCTGGGATGTGAGACCAGCTTGCCAGAGTGTGTGGAGGCTTCAGAGAGGACACCCAAATAATATCTCCGGCAGCTAAGAATACCCCAGCATTTGGAACAAAGCTCCCCTGTCTAGTGGAAGAGTCCTACTGTGTCAAAAAGCCCAAAAATCAAGTAATTGAGGGGCAACATGACCAGGCAAAGGAAGCAAACCAAGGAAAGCAATATAATATTACATTCCTATTTGGGGGACAAAAAAGGATCAAAGCATGGAACAAGAGGAAGACAGTGAAGTCAGAACTCATGCATCAAAAGCTTCAGAGGGAAATATGAGCTGGTTATAGGCCATAGAGGACCCTAAGAAGCAGATAAGAGAAGTGGAAGAAAAATTGGGAAGAGAAATGAGAACGATGCAAGAAAATTATGAAATGAGAGTCAACAGCCTGACTGAGGAAAATAACACCTTAAAAGACAGACTAACTCAAATGGCGAAAGAGGCTCAAAAAGGCAATGAGGAGAAGAATGCCTTAAAAAGTCGAATTTGCCAGATGGAAAAAGAATCTCAAAAGCTCACGGAGGAGAATCATTCCTTCAGAATTAGATTGGAGTAAATGGAAGCTAATGACTTTATGAGAAATCAAAATGTTGTTAAACAGATCCAAACAAATGAAAGAATAGAAGGCAATGTGAAAGATCTCATTGGAAAAACCACTGACCTAGAAAATAGATCCAGTAGAGATAATTTAAAAATTATTGGACTACCTGAAAGCCATGATCAAAGAAAGAACCTAGAAATCATCCTCCAAGAAATTCTCAAGGAAAACTGCCCTGATGTTTTAGAACCAGAGGGCAAAATAGAGGTTGAAAGAATCCACTGATCACCCCCTGAAAAATATCCCAAAAAGAAAACTCCTAGGAATATTATAGTCAGGTACCAAAATTTCCAGATCAAGGAGAGAATATTACAAGCAGCCAGGAGAAAACAATTTGAATTTTGTGGAAACACAATCAGGATAACACACAACTTGGCAGCTTCTACACTGAGGGATCAAAGGGCTTGGAATATGGTATTCCAGAGGTCAAAAGAGCTGGGATTAAAACCAAGAATCACCTACCCAACACAACTGAGTATCATGTTTCAAGGGAAAATATGGTCATTCAATGAAATAGAGGACTTTCATGCATTCTTGATGAAAAAAAAAAACAGAATTGAATTGAAAATTTGACATTCAGAAACAAGAAGCAAGAGAAGCATGAGAAGGTAAACAGGGAAAAGAAATCATAAAGAATTTATCAAAATTGAAATATTTACATTCCTATATAGAAAAATGATAATTGTAACTTATATAATGTTTCTCATAATGGGAATAGCTGAAGGGCATATAAATGTCTATGTGTGTATATATATATATGTATGTATATACATACATACATTCCTATATATGTTTATATGGGAGGGTATATGGGTGTCTGAATATATATGTGAGTGCATGTATATATGTGTACAGATATACATAGAGAGAGGGCACAGGACCAATTAAATAGGAAGTGACGATACTTAAAAGGTGAAATTAAGAGGTGAGAGAGGAATATAATGAGAGGAGATGGGGAGAGATAGAATGGGGTAAATTATCTCATATAGAAGAGGAAAGGGAAAACTGTTACAATGGAGGGGAAGAACAAGAAGGCAAAAAGGAATGGGTCAACCTTACTCTCGTTGAATTTGCCTTAGGGAGGGAATGACATGCACACTAAATAGGGTATCTCACCCTACAGGAGAGTAGGAGGGAAGAGTATTAGAGGGGGGTGATGGAGGGGAGGGCAGGTTGCAGGGGAGGGAAGACAGAAGAGCACACGTCTGAAAAGGGACAGGGTCAAAGTAGAGAAAAGAACAAGTGGGGGGGCAGGATACAATGGAGGGAAATATAGTCAGTCTTTCACAATATATCCACTCTGGAAATGTTTTGCATAGCTACACATGTACAACCTATATTTAATTGCCTATGTTCCCAGTAAGAGTGGTTGATGAGGAAGGAAGGGAAAGAATCTGGAATTCAAAGTTTTAAAATCAAATATTTATATATATGTATGTATGTATGTATATAAACTTTTTTTTACCTGCAACTAGGAAATAAGATATACAGGCACTGGATATAGGGATCCATCTTGCCCTACTGGAAAGTAAGAGGGAGGATAAAGGAGACAGCAGATTGGGGGAGGGGGTATACAGTGGAATCTCTGTTTTGGGGTTGTGGGTAGGGGAAAGAGGAGGAGAAAATTTGCAACTCAGTATCTTGTGGAAATGAATGATGTAAACTAAAAATAAACAAAATTTAAAAAAAGAAAGTAGTACTAATCTACTTTTAAGAATTTACAAAATCTTGAAACATAAGAAGCATTAAGGAAATCTAAAGTAATGGAAGCATCTTCCAACTGCATCTTAGTTATCATCTCAGTTCTAGGATTATTATTAAACAAAGTTGGGAACAAAGCAAAAATGTTTTGGAAAGGGCTCTGGATTTGGAGTCCAAAAATTTGGCTTCCGGTCCTGCCTCTTCTAGTGTGACCTCAGACAAATTACTTAGCCTCTCTAGACCTCAGATTTCTCTATATCAAAATAAGGAGAATGGATTAGATGGCCTCTGAGATCCTTTCCAGCTCTAGATATCTACTGGGTAAGTAACTTTGCCTCTCAGGGCATCATTTTCCTTAACTGTAAAATTAGAAAGTTGAACCAGATGGACTTTCTGGTCCCTCTTCTTCTTATAATGGATCTCAACAATTGTATTTTTGAGGTGATTCTTTTTGAAAGACCAAATAGAGTAGAACTAGACACAATATGGGGAAATTGGCCCAGTCTGGTGGCACATACCTATTATCCTTTCCTACTGAAGGAGACTAAGGCTGGTCAATTGCTTGACTTTGAGAGTTGTAAAGTATAACTTGCTTAATGCTAATTAGTTGTCCTCACCAACTCTAGCACCAATGTGGGAGGCATCTAGTAGTGAGAGTTGGGAGTGGGGAAGGAGGTGCTGGGTTGCCTAAAGGCAAACCAGCCCAGGTCAGAAACCAAGCAAGTCAAAATTTCCTTTGCCAATCTGCAATCTACAATCTGCTTGGATGAGATAGACCCAGTTTCAGAAGTAAAACAAAACAATACAAGGTGGTATTATTGTAAGTGCTTACTTCTTAAGAGTATTTCCCTTTGAAGATTGGCCCTAACTGGAAGTATTGGTATACCAGGTGGCATCCTGCCCCATTCCTCCTGAGTGATTTCAATAGAAGTTGACATTTTGTACCTGGGAGCATAGTTGATCCCAGAATATAACCAATTAGTCACTCAGCTAATACTCTTTCAAAAAACTGGACACATTTCCTCTTAAAAAGTTCATATGATAGAACTGGAGGAAAACAGAAGCCTTGACAGTTTCCCTGAAAAGCTATATCATTCATAATAGCATTCAGGAAATTGGAGGGAAGTTCACAAAGTTCTTCTCAGTCTACCATTCACATATATTACTAAATGCCAGAAGTATAATAATCTCATAATTAACACTAATTTTCACACATTACACACGCACACAAACAAGCAGAAGTCATAAAATGTTAAAATACAATTAGTACTCTACAAAAATTCCTAAACATTTCAGCATGAACTTCTCTTTTAAGTAGTTCAGGGTACAATCCAAGGAAAGCAAATTTTAAATCTATCACAGAGAAACATCAAGATTTCTCCACATCAGGAGTATTTTATTCAGTTCTGAGCATCACATCTGAGCATCACAGAAGAGAGGTTGTTAGGCAAAAGAGATAAATGGTAAACAGTCTCAAGTCCATGATATATGATGATGTTAAACCATCATAAAGGAACTCTGCATATTTAGTCTAATAAAATAGATATAAATATCTGTATTGGGAGAGAGAGAGATAGAGAGAGATGATAGATAGATAAATAGATAGATAGATAGATAGATAGATAGATAGATAGATAGATAGATAGATAGATAGATAGATAGATAGATGGATAGATAATCTGAAATGGATCTCAGAGACCATTTAAGCTATCATATCACTTTGAAGGAGAAGAAACTGAGGCTTAGATAGGCTACTAAATTTGCCTGTGTCCACACAGGTAATAAAAAGTAGAGCCAGGACTGGAAGCCAAATTTTCTGACTCCAAATCCAGAGCTCTTTCCAAAAAATATTTGCTTTGTTTCAAATTTTGTTTAATGATGACCTCAGGAGTCAGATATCTGAGATGCAATTGGAAGATGCTTTCATTACTGTAGATTTTCTTAGTGGTTATGTTTCAAAACTTTGTAAATTCTTTTTTTTTTACTTTTATCTTTTTCTCTTCAGTACTTAGCATAGCCTCTGATACATCAGTAGATACTTAATAAATGCTTATAGATTCCAGGGCTGCTTTCCACCTTTGGTGTCTACCTGTTCTACCTAACCATCACTTATGGCTCCAAGAAGCTGTGGTGTGGGCAGCAGCCACACCCCAGTAAACCATTTGACAGATGGACTGAACCAGGCTGAAGGTAACCGAGGGGTCTCAAACCCATTAGTGAGTTAGAGGGGTATCCACCCCAAGAATGTGAAGACTCCCCCAGGTAGAATGGGCAGATGAAAACAATCTGTTCAATGGCCATGAAGGCAGCTGAAGCAGGCTGTGTGGAATGCTTAGAGATCATTTAGACATCAAAGATGCCAGGATCATCCAGTGCATCTTGAGCCATCGCCAGTCATCTTGATTCTGTCCTGCCACTGTACTGTGAAGGCTCTGAAGGAGAGATTGAGACTGATTACTTTGTGCAACTCTCCCTCACTTAAATCCAGTTTATGCACAGCTTAAAAGACATCACTCATACCTTTTTTTTTTTACCATTGATTAATTGACTGGGAAGAAAACACTGATGAAGACCACAATGGCTCTTTTCAAATATTTGCAGGGCTGTCAGGAGAAAGAGGGATTTGACTTGCCCTGCTTTGCCCCAAGGGTAGAGGTAGGAACAATGAGCAGAAAAATGAAAGAAAACTAACAGATCTGATCTCAGGGGCAAACTTTTTGACAATTAGCACTCTTCTAAAAAAAAGAACAGACTTCCTCAGAACATTTCTCCATAATGAAGGTCTTCAAGCAGAAGCTGGATCATTTGTTGGTTATATCATAGTGCAGATTTGATTTTGTGTCTGGCATGGATTAGATGACCATGGAGGTACCTCCAAACTCCAAAAAATCCATTATTCCATTTGGATCCAGGTGATGACTATAGGTTGCCTTTCTATAGTAAGTGTGTTTGGGGCTTTCTTAGAGAAAACAACCAAGATCCCCACATCTTTCAGTTAGAAGATAACCTGATATTACTTGGCTCTAATTCTTGAGGCATCTGGTGAGGTGGTATATAGTATGCTGGACCTGGAGTTGAGAAGACCTGAGTTCAAATTTAGCCTCAGCTACCTCCTTGCTATGTGACTCTGATTGAGTCAATTAATGTCTATTTGGATCAGTTTCCTCAAATGTAAAATTGAAGCAATAATATCATTTACCTTACATAAAGATCAAATGGAGGGGCAGCTAGGTGTTGCAGTGAATAGAGCACCGGCCCTGGAGTCAGGGGGACCTGAGTTCCAATCTGGCCTCAGACACTTGACACACTTACTAGCTATGTGACCTTGGGCAAGTCATTTAACCCCAATTGCCTTGTCAAAAAAAAACCCAAGATTAAATGAGATCATTTTTGTAAAAAGCACTTAGCACAGAATCTTATACATAATAGGTACTATATAAATGCTTATTTCTTTCTCCTTCCCCTTTTGCTTCTTGTGATAGAAATATAAGTATATCATGGTAGGCCTTGGAAGGGTTGAGCATACTATAAACAGCCATGTAACCGCCATTCCATTACTAGGCATCACTCTGTTAGCCAGGTTGTTTTCAGTTTCTTTGCCTGGTTGGTTTCCTTTCCTCCCTTATTGGTGCTAAGACCCCACACACTCCAATCAAGCATGCTGTTACTTTCCCTTTATCTCCTTTACCAACCTCCAAGCCACTGAGAACCCTGGATCAGAATGACAGGAAGATCCATGACTAGTCATACTTCCTGAGATAGACTGAGAGTCACCAACTCTAATAAATTAGGACCAGGCTTTATTGTCTGCCACTTATCCCCAATTCTCTAAGCCTTACCATTTGCCATGATTGCCCTCCAGGTCCCTGGAAAGTATCATTAAATCTGCTGGTGGACACTAAGTGAATTTGGTCCTTATAATGCTTTGTGCCACTAAACTCTTTTATGTATTTTATAACCACCCCAACCCACCCCTATTAGAGTGTGAGCTCCTTGAGAGCAGGGAGTATGCAATATTTTTTTCTATATTTAGCCCTAGAATTTAGCACAGTACTTAGAATATAATAAGGGCTTAATAAATGCTTTTTCATCCATTCATAAAATAGATAGTATAGTAGAGTGCCAGATTTAAACAAATCAGGAAGGCTTGAGTTTGAATTCTGCCTTAAACACTAACTAGCCATATGATCCCAGGTAAGACAGTTTACCACTATCATTCCTCATCTGTAAAACAGGAATGATAACAGCACCTACCTAAGAGGTTTGTTGTGAGGATCAAATGAGTTCATCTATATAAAATGCTTTTCAAGTCTTAAAATGTCATATAATATGTTACTGTAATGATCATCTAAGAGCCCTTATTTCTTCTCACCTATTTTTATAGGATCTGTGCTTTCATTTGTTTAAAGGACTCTCCATAAAGAAATCACAGTAACCAATGCAAATATGTGGCTGCATCTTAGATTCCAACACTGAGTACAGTGCATGGAACATAGTAATACTTACTAAATGCTTATTGACTAACCAGCTTAGATTCTTTCTTTTTTCTTCCCTTTATTTGTGTATTCATTCATTCATTCATTCATTTTTATATTTATTTTTAGTTTTCAACATTCATTTCCACAAGATTTTGAGTTACAAATTTTCTCTCCATCTCTCCCCTACCCCCACCCCAAGTTAATGAGCCTCCTGAATACCCCATCCCCCAACCTGTTCTCTCTTATATTTTCACCCATCTCACAACCCCCAACTTTCTTGTAGGGCAAGATGGATTTCTTTACCCCATTGCCTGTATATCTTATTTCCTGGTTGCATGTAAAAAACATTTTTTTTTAATATTTGCTTTCAAAACTTTGAGTTACAGATTCATTCATACTTCTCTCCTCACCCACCCCAACTGGGAAGACAAGCAATCCAATATAGGTTGTAAATGTTTAGTTACCCAGAATATTTCCATAGTGGTTATATTGAGAAATACTAACTGTATTTCCCTCCATCTTATCCTACCCCCCACTTATTCTATTTTTTTCCTTTGACCCTGTCCCTTTTCAAAAGTGTTTTCTTCTAACTAACCTCTCCCCCAATCTGCCCTCCCTTTTATCATCTCCCTCTTATCCCCTTCTCCCCTACTTTCCTGTAGGGTAAGATACCCAATTTGGTGTGTATGTCATTTCCTCCTTAAGCCAAATTCAATGAGAGTAAGGTTTACTCATCTCCTTTCACCTTCCTGCTCTTCTCCTCCATTGTAAATTTTCTCTTGCCTCTTTTATATGAGATAATTTACCCTAATCTATCTCTCCCTTTCTTCTTCTCCCAATATATTCCTCTGTCACCTCTTAATTTTATTTTTTAAATACCATCCCTTCAAATTCAACTCATCCTGTGCCCTCTGTCTATGTATACATGTACACATATACACAAACATAATATATAAATACACTTCCTATACATACATGTGTATGTATGTATACACATATACACATATATTCCCTAAAACTATTCTTATATTGAGAAAAGTCTCATGAGTTACAATTATCATTTTTCCATGTAGAAATGTAAATAGCCCAACTTTAATAAGGTCCTTATGATTTCTTTTTCCTGTTTACCTTCTCATGTTTTTCTTGCTTCTTGTAGTTTAAAGTCAAATATTCCTTTCAGCTCTGGTTTTTTCATCAAGAATGCTTAAAAGTCCTCTACATCATTGAATGACCATATTTTCCCCTGAAGTATTATACTCAGTTTTGCTGGGTAGGTGATTCTTGGTTTTAATCCCTGTTCTTTTGACTCCCAGAATATCATATTCCAAGCCCTTTGATCCCTTAATGTAGAAGCTGCTGGATCTTGTGTTATTCTTATTGTGTTTCCGCAATGCTCAAATTGTTTCTTTCTGACTGCTTGTAATATTTTTTTCCTTGACCTGAGAACTCTGGAATTTGGCTATAAAACTCCTAGGAGTTTTCTTTTGGGGATCTTTTTCAAGAAGCAGCCAGGGTATTCTTTCAATTTCTATTTTGTCCTCTGGTTCTAAAATATCAGGGCAATGTTCCTGGAAAATTTCTTGAAGGATGATTTCTAGATTCTTTTTTTGATCATAGCTTTCAGGTAGTCTAATAATTTTAAAATTATCTCTCCTGAATCTATTTTCCAGGTCATAGGTTTTTCCAATGAGATATTTCACATTGCCTTATATTTTTTTTTATTTGTTTGGATCTGTTTTATAGTATCTTGATTTCTCATAAAGTCATTGGCTTCCATTTGCTCCAATCCAATTTTGAAGGAGTTATTCTCTTCAGTGAGTTTTTGAAATTCTTTTTCCAACTGGCAAATTTGACTTTTTAAGGTATTCTTCTTCTCATTGGCTTTTTGGGCCTCTTTTGGCATTTTAGTCAGTCTATGTTTAAAGGTGTTATTTTCTTCAATCAGGCTGTTGACTCTCCTTTTATAATTTATTTTCTTCAATGGATTTTTGAAATTCCTTTTCCATCTGGCAAATTAGGCTTTGTAAGGCATTCTTCTATTTATTGGCTTTTTTGGCTTCTTTTACCATTCAAGTTAATCTATTTTTAAGGTGTTATTTTCTTCAGTATTTTGGGGGTCTCCTTTAGCAGGCTGTTGAAGCACTTTTCATGATTTTCTTGCATTGTTCTTATTTTTCTTCCCAATTTTTCCTACACTTCTCTTACCTGATTTTCTTTTTTTTAAGGCAATTGGGGTTAAGTGACTTGCCCAAAGTTACATGGCTAGTAATTGTGTCAAGTTTCTTAGGCCAGATTTGAACTCAGGTCCTCCTGACTCCAGGGTTGGTGCTCTATTCATTGTGCCACCTAGCCACCCCTCTTACATAATTTTCAAAATTCTTCTAGAGGTACTCCATGGCCTATAAACAGTTCATATTTTTCTTGGAGGCTTTTGATGCAGGTGTTTTGCCTTTGTTGTCTTCTTCTACTTCCATGTTTTGATCCTCTTTGTCCCCAAAAAAAGATTTTATGGTTTAATTGTGCTTCCTCTGTTTGCTCATTTTGCCAGCAAAGTACTTGACTTTTGAGCTCTTTGCCATGGTAGGACTCTGCTTGCAAAGTGGAGAGAGTTATATCCCCAATTTCTGGGGTTTTATGCTGCTGACATCAGAGCTATGAGGAAGACACCCTCTTTAATGCTACCACCAGCTTCAGCACATTAGTGTTCCTTACCCCAGGACCACCACCCAAGACTGTTTCCCAGATTCAAGCAGGTCAAAACAAGAGCAATTACGCTTTCAGTGGTCACTTGGTCCCCCTATGATCTGTAGTACAGGAGCTCCAGAGGCAGCCACATAACAGCATCTGCAGTCATGCCACTGCCAGCTCTGCCACTCCAGGGGCAGGGGCCAGACTGTGCTCTTCTCTCACTCAGTTCCAACAGAGTTACCTACTGACCTTTTACTTTCTCTTTGGTGTTATTCAGTTGAGAAGTCTAGCAACTGCCACAGCTGCTGTTGATTCACTCTCTTGAAGTTTGCTCTGGCCAGTCTGAGCTGTGAATCTGGGCTGGCATGGCTCACATGGGACTACACTCTGCTCCTGGCTTGGTGTGATAGACCTTTCCTGTCATCCTACCAGGCTGTCTTCAGTGGAAGATTTGTTTCTCTCTTTCACTTTGTGGGTTCTATTTAGTGTTTAGTATTTTTTACAAGTATTGGAGGTGGTTGGAACAGGAGTTCAAGCAAGTTTCTGCTTTTATTCTTCCATCTTGTCTCCACCCCCCCACCAACTTAGATTCTTAGAAGATTCTCTGGGTGGCACTGAGAGTTTAGTATATGTGAAAATCTATGTTTAGACTCAGGTCTTCCTAACTCTAAGGCAGGCCCTCAATCCCCTACAGTGGTCTATAAACTTTTTCTATCATAAGATCCTATGAGAAAAACATATTTGAACACCCTATATATGTGAATATATATTCATGAATTATATATGTACTCAACTGAACCAAAGTATAGAGTATTACATATGTTATAAAATATATACAAAATAGAAATTAAATAACATTGAGATAAAGGTGAAACCATCTATATTTATTTATTAATAATACAACATAGGGTGGCTAGGTGGTACAGTGAATAGAGAATTGGCCCTGGAGTCAGGAGGACCTGAGTTCAAATCTGGCCTCAGACAATTATCACTTACTAGCTGTGTGACCTTGGGCAAGTCACTTAACCCCAATTTCCCTCCAAAAAGAAAAATAATTGTAAAAAATATTTTGTATTCATTATGATATGATTAGTCATAATATTTCAGTGAGATTAAGGTTGTTAAGTATGCTTCATTATTTCTAAATAAAAAACCCTTCATATGTCCTGTGGAGAAAAGATACTTCTTTTTATTCCTTATTGATTAATATAATTTTATTAGTTTAATTTAATTGACATAGCTAACCAAGCATATGGTTTCTTTTTTTAAGACATATTTTTTCCTGAAAAACACATAATACAAAAATAGAATAATAGGTAAGTTAATCATCAAACATTTATTAAGCACCTACTAAGTGTCAAGCAGCCTGCTAGGTGCTGAGGATATAAATATCAAGAATGAAATGAACACTAATCTCAATATGCTTCTGACTGACAGTGTACATAACAGCTTTTCAATGGAGTGATATTCTGTGTTTTGATATTCACCACACACAATGGAAAATCAACAAGCAGAAATTAACTGATTTCAACTCAACATAAAAGTTTCTCTATAAATCCATTCCTTTTTCCTTATAACTTTTTGCTTAATCAGATAATAATTGTTGAGCACTTGGAACAGCATCTGGCACATAGCAAGCACTACATAAATATTATTATTATTGCTATTATTATTAATGGATAGCCCACCTCCATTTCTTATTCATGTTTGGATATTTTAGTTGTGTTTTTGTGTGTGAAGAATAGAAATAAGTCACTCTAGTGCAAAAAGGTAAGTAGTGTATTGTATAATAAGACTAGAAATACGAAAATTAAAATGTAACCTTTGGGCAAGTCAATTAAGTTCTGTCTTACTCAATTTCCTCATCTGAAAAAATGGCAATAATAATAGCAACCTCCTCCCAGGATTGTTGTGAGGGTCAAATGAGATATTTTAAAAGCACTTCAAAAATCTTAAAGGTATATAGATATAAATGCTAGTTATCTTCATCATTATCAAAGACAGACTATGACCAGGTTGTAAAGGGTTTAACATGCCAAACAAGGGTTTATATTTGATCCTAGAGTCAATAGAGTCACTGAATTTCATTGAGTGGAAGTGGAGGATTGGGGAGGGGGGGCTGGGCAGAACTTCACTTCAATAAAATCACTTTTACAGGTTTGTGGAGGACAGGTTGGAGAGGAGAGAGACTTGAGGCAAGGAAACCAAATGAAAAATTATTAGAAAAAAAGAGACAGTTACTGCAATTGTTTAAGGGAGGAGTTGTGGGAAACTGAATTAAAGTAGTGACTATGTGAACAGAGAGAAGGGGACAGATTTGAAAGATATTGTGGAGCTAGAAATGATTAAATCTGGCAGTTTCTTGAATATGTGAAGTGTGAGAGATGAGTATGATTCCATTGTTGTGAACCTAGGTGAATAGGATGGTGGTGCCCTTAACAGAAAAAGAGAAATTCAAAAAGAGTTGGGTTTAAAGTAAAAGATGATGTGAGAATATCTGTGATACAAATCATTTCCTATCCATAGCTTCTTGCTAGGTACAACTTACCCTATCTTGCCACAAAAAAAGGGGAAAATGTTTTGCTCACTGGTCACTTACACAGAGCATGACCCTCCAAGAGTATCTGCCACCACCACAGAGCAATCTGGATGCCAGTAGATAGGTATGCTGAGAGAGGGGGAGGAGTTTTCCCAATGACATCTGTACAGCTGCTTCTGTCAGTATCTTTGATGTAGCTTCTGTGATGGCAGTAGCAGGGAGTACATATTGTTCCAATGCTCTCTATTCTATCTGACTTTTGGGATCCATCCTACCCCCCAAGGATAGAAAATGGGAATCCAGGAGTGACAATGGCAAGAGGGGCTGCTAATTAGGTTTTCTTCCATCACTCCTAGATATGTTGCTAAATTCCTGAATTACTCTGCATATCATTATGCTAAATTTAATTTCTTGTTTAGTGTGAATATTCTGTATGCCTTCCTTCTTTAAAATCTTCATTCACTAATACCCTCACAAAAAGTCTGAGCACTAAGATGATGACATGAAATAGCATCATAGGATCATAGATCTAGAGCTGAAAGGGACCAGGAGGAGAAGGAGGATGGGGTGTGAAGAGGAGGAGGAGGAGGAGGAGGAATAAGAAGAAAGATATAGAAGAAAGGCAGACTACACAAGAAACACACTAAACAAGAAATTAAATTTAGCATAATA
>NW_027185616.1:6183021-6184995 GCF_028583685.1 Petaurus breviceps papuanus | reverse complement strand
GAGGAGGAGGAGGAGGAGGAGGAGGAAGAAGAACCTCAGAACCCTTAATGAAGATTCTTTTTATAAGCCAATACAAAGGGATGACTACTCCAATTAGTCTCTTTTCCCTGAAGAATGTTACAATCAATTCTTCTCATGGGGAGTCCCAGGCACTGAAACCCATTCCCTAGGAAGACTCAATAGATGGCCTCAAACTGAACAATTCACTAAAGGTAGTCCCAGGTACTGACTTAATCAGGAGCTGTCATTGTCCTCTCTACAAGATGCCTGTGTTGTTTTTGTGGTTGTTGCTGAACATATTTAGTTGTTGTTCAGTTCTATCTTTTTTTAGTTTTTCAGTTGTGTCTCTTTGTGACCTCATTTGGGGCTTACTTGGCAAAGATACTGAAGTGGTTTGTCATTTCCTTTTCTAGCTCATTTTACAGATTAGGAAACGGAGGCAAACAGTATTCAGTGATTTGTCCAGAGTCACACAGCTAGTAAGAGTCTGAGGTCAGATTTGAATTCAGGAAGATGAGTCTTTGTGACTCCAGGTCCTATACACTATCCACTATGCCATGTGTAGGAGGATTATTTAGATGGTGGGGATATAGGAGCTAAGAAAGAGCTAATGGAAATGAAGGGTGATTGTCACTGGAGAGCAAGATAAAAAGAATTGCAGAGTTTTACATTCCCTGTACAATACAAACTGCAGGCAATCAAGTTCCTTCATCATGGAGACTGGATCATGGACAATGGTACAGAATTATGTGTACATTGTTGGATGTGGATCAATAATGGGTCATAGAAATAACTTTGTTATATAGTGTATTTCTTTGAAATGACAATTGTTGCAATGGACTTGCTATTTAATGTTACTTCCTCCAGGAATGTTTCCCTGATTCCCCCAAGTTGACAACAACCTTTTCCCTTTATGTTACAATATGTGTCATATCTAAAGCAGTTATCATGTATTGTTTTGCATCTAAGAATTCATGTGGAATTATTCCTTATGCTTAAAACCTGTGTATTTGAACACAGATTAACAATAACTTACTTTTATAAAATGTAAAAATAGCTTTGTTAGACCAAGCATCTCTTTGGGCCAGTGGATCTGCAATCAGAGTCACCTACTCCTTGATCCCCTAATTCAGTAACAACTTCTCCCCCTTTTGTCCTTATGTATCACTTTGCATCTAAATGAGTTATCATATGTTATTTCTCAGGACAGTTAGGTATGCATATGTAAAAACTCTTGACTATGCACTAATATTCATGAGAAAAGGACTGTATCTTCTCAAAAATTATTTCCCCCAGCACACAATGTGGTGCCATGCACATAGTAGGCAGTTAATTCTTTAAACTGACTTTTCCCTATTTAAATATTAGACAGAAGATGATTGCTGAAAATTGGAAAAAAAAAACTACAGATTTACCTTTTTTAACTTTTACATGTGAATGATTTGAAAGGAGGCTGAAATCCTTAATTAGCCATTAATAGAAATTAATTTCTAGATGTGGTTAAATAGTCCTTATTTCTCCTCTGGAAGCAAAGACATCCCATGTTGTGAAGTAAGAGAGTACCTAGCCTGTTTCACCTATGTTTTTGCAGGCCACTTGCCTTGTGTAAGTGGTTGTTGTATTGTTGTAAACTATTCTGGGAACACAGGATCTTTGGTTTTAAGCTGTAAAAGACCTCAGACACCAATGTCTAACCTTCTAGTTTATAGATGAGCAAGCTAAGGGTCACTGTGTGATTTTATCAAGGTCAATATAATTGTATTAAATGTAAGAGATAAGATTTGATTCTGGATCCTTCAGACACCAGCACCAATACATTTTCCATTAGAAGTGAGAAATTCTACTTTCTTGAAGAAGAAAATGTATAGCCACAAAGTTAGTGTTCCTAAAGTAAAAGCATGGAAAACATAAGAGGGATGGAATAAGGGAGGGGGAGAGAGAGAGAGAGAGAGAGAGAGAGAGAGAGAGAGAGAG
>NW_027185616.1:6177339-6182921 GCF_028583685.1 Petaurus breviceps papuanus | reverse complement strand
GAGAGAGAGAGAGAGAGAGAGAGAGAGAGAGAGAGAGAATTGTCTGAATGAAATCAAATTATTTACTGTGTTTGCTCCATTAGTAGAAATGATAAAATCAGCCAGATGGACAAGTCTTTTAGGGTATAGTTTCCACAGGATTTGAAATAGTGCTAGTGTAGTTTAAGTGATGATATGTTTAGATTCAAGACCTCACTCAAGTTCTATGTCTTCTGTGAAACTTTCCCCCACTGCCTCTAGCTCTTATAGATCTCTCCCGTCTCTGAACTTACTGTCTAAATCTATGGTGACTTATGTTTCCTAACCAAAAAAAAAATCAGGGTATGTGATATGCAAGTATCACATATGTATGTATATGATATGTTCTTTTTACAAAAAAAAACAGAAAGTATATGTACTCTTTTTTTCTTTCTATGTCAATGAGCCTCTAAAAATTCTGAGAACTTTGACTCCGGAATCCCGATACTATTCCCATTTCATTGTGAGCTATTGGAATCAGTCATTCAAATCACCAAAACAATACTCTTCATTAACAGAAGCTCTGAGAGCCACCAATCCAACAACAAAAACATTTCATTAAAACATAAAAGCTTTGAAAATAACAAGATGGAAATAAGCAGTGCAGTTATTCTCTGTCCCCATACTCAGATAAGTGAAATCCCCTATACCTCCTAAGGTAATGAATTTGATAAAAACCTATTAAGGGCTATATCTCATTCTATACTAAATTAAAACTGGTCAATAAAGAGACAATACAAAAGCAATTTTTATCCCTGAAAAGTTGCTCATAGTTTCAGGGAAAGCAGTCTAGCATCATCAGTAGGCACAAGGAATATCATAACCTATTTGAAAAAAGTCATGGATAGTGAGTGATTAAAGAGTCTTGGCTTGTTAGCCCAACTAGATCACCACCTTATGTTTAATTCAGACATTGTCCTTGGTTGTTTAGAACCCCTTGATTGAATAAACTCAGTAACTTACTGACAGAGTACCTCTTAATCTGCAAATATGGAACCAAGGATTAACTTTCTCTTCACCAACTCAGGGCCTGACACTGGTATGCTTAAAGAAGGAAGTAATGAATCACAAAGAGGTCACAGTTTTGTTTTTAGTCAACTCTCTATGTTTAAATCCTGCTTTCAGTAGAATTAAGGTTTTACATGGGAAATGACTGCCTTCTGCTTGTACATTACAGATGTTCAATAAGTAATTCTTGCTACTACTACTGTAGGTGCTGAAGAGGAGAAGGAGAATGATACTGATTGATTTGCCTGCTTCTTGCTTTTACAAGGAAGGAAATAGAACATCACCTATTTTGGAGCAGATGCAGAAGTATTTTACATTACATTTCATAGGATTGTGCAATATTGGAGTTCAAAGGGACAGTAGAGATTATCTTGTCTAATCTCTTCAATTACAGAAGAGTAAAGTCAGTGCTTCAGTGACTAAATGATTTATTCAATGTTATACAAATTGTAAATAACAGAGTTGATATTGCCATCCAGCTTCTCTGACTCCACACCTAATATTCTGTCTACTACATTACATAATCCCTCTCCTCTTGAGAGGAAAGCATAGCTGGTAAACTTATTGAATTATTATATTTCACCATCAATAGTAAACGGTGTGGCGCCTCCATTCTGTCCAATGAATAATTCCTAACTACTCTTTTCCCTTCATCTCTTAGTATAAAATTTCTTACTTTAATTGAGTTTCTTTGCCACCTACCATAATCTTTTTAGTCCCTAAGGCCCAGGAGCTGGTAAAAGCCATAAGTAGTTTCTTCACCATTCTTTCTATTCATTCTGCAGAAGATAACCTTCTTAAGCAACAGATTTTGCTACAAGTCCAAGAACTAATTTGAAGTGGAAGATGAAAAAAGACTAAGGTGAGATGTGTGTAAGTGTAAGGGTGTGTATGTGTGCATGTGTGTGTGTGTGTGTGTGTGTGCATGGAAGAGACACAGAATGTATGTTGATGTGTACTTGGGTATATCTACCTATATAATCAATTGTATTCACTATAGTTTTCGAGGAAATTTCTTCTTGATTTTTAAGTGTTGTTATTTGAGTCAAGTCAACAAGTATTTCTTTTGTTTTCTATATGCCAGGCACTGTGCAAAGAGTTAGGGATACAAAAAAAGGCAAAAAGAAAGTATCTGCCCTCAAGGATCTTACATTCTAATTGGGAGAGACGACATATAAAAGGAAACTGAAAACAGTGGTCAGAAGAGATGGTGGAGATGTCCAAAATGTCAAGATTAGAGCCAAGAGAGAAATGAAGTGCATATATCTGACCTGAGGAATTCCTCCAAATGGAAGAGAGGTACGATGTAGTACATAGAGTACTGGATTTGGAGGTGGAAAGACCTGGGTTCAAATCCTACTTCTGACATCAGTTGTGTTACCATGGTCAAGTTACTTGACTATTTTGCATCTCAATTTTCTCATCTGCAAAATGGGGGTAATAATTTCTGCAGCACCTAGTTCACAGTGTTGTGAAGGTTGGATGAGATAATGTGTGTTGATTGCTTTACAAACTTTGAAATTATATAAGTCAGCTGTTATTGTTTATGGGACATCTTTGCTAAATGGCATCTTGTTCCAGAATCCTCTTTGAACATAAAATAAAATCTGAATTCCTTTAATAATTTAATGTTAACTAGTAGCCAGCTAAACTTGGAGCATCTTATTAGGATCATTAAGGAGTAGTTGAAAATGTGCATATTTCATTTTCTTTTTTTATTAAGAATTTGTCATCTTGAACAATGCTCTTATAACTAATGAACTTTGAAAGAGTTCCTTATCTGATTCTGATTTTTTTTAAATCACTTTATTTTTAACATAGTTATTAAGCACTTTCCATGTTGAAGGCACTGTCCTAGGTGCTGAAGATTAAAAAAAAACAGAAAAGAAATCGTTCTCAAGGAATTTACTGGAGAAATACAATACATAGATAGACATGCATTAAAGTACTTCCACCAATTGGCCCCAAAATTCCTTCCCAGGTTTATTTTACTCTGTGTGTGTGTGTGTGTGTGTGTGTGTGTGTGTGTGTGTGTGTGTAAAATATATATTAGAAGGAGAAGGAGGAAACAAAAACTAGTCAGTTTATCAGACTAACTCAGATTAAGGAGTTCCTGGTGAGGTAACTTTCCACCAATGTAATTCTACAATTATTTTATAAGTTTTTACAACCTTAGAGATTTTCTAAGGGTATTGAGAATTTAAATGACCAGGTCACATAGCCAGTAAGGAAAGGGGAAGAAGAGTTTGTAACTTGAACCCAGGTCCATATAGGACAAGGTTGGCTCTCTATTCAGTACTTCCATACTTAAATGTTTATTGAAGTTTCATTTGCATTATTCTCAATGTTTAAAATGTGATTGCACCTCAATTTTACATGTCTAGCTGCTACTTATCCTTGAAGGGTCAGGTGAAAAGCTAAATCTTCCATAAAACTTTGTCTGGTGCCCCCAAAAGGTAATCCCTTTTTCTCCTGAACAAACTCAATATTTGCATACTTCTCAAGTTTTAAGTTCTGTCTTGCATTTTAGTTCTTTGGTGTGTATATGCCACCTCCCACCTCCAGACTATAAACTTTTTGAAGAATGTGACTGATTCTTATTTGTTTGTTTACATTTACATTTTTTTAACTCTCCACAATACCTGGTTAGGGAGTAGAGAGTAAATATTTACCAGAAGAATATTTAATGAAGAATCACCCTTTTTGGAAAAATAGTCCAGCTGAACTGCTATAACTTTTCCTATATTATATTAGCAATCATCAGCAAGTATCACTATTTTATTATATAAATTATGTGCATTTTGGTGAGCAAGAGGCACTAGGCATTACTTGAGGGGACATGACACATAATTGGCCTTATGTTCTAATGAATTTTTGATGTAACAGTGCTTCATAATGGAGTTATACTTTATTTAATAAAATGCCCCAGCCTTCACCTTACCCCCAGGATCAAGATTTCTTTCCCATTGATGGAAGGCATCTTAAAGGACTCCTTAGGCCACATTTTCTGTTACTTTCTATAAATGAAAGTGTGCTGTCTCTGGAGGGCTTGGCACTAAGAAGGTTAAAGCAAATTAAACCTCTGTACATCCTCATTGTCCCATGATAATGACATTTTCCTAATGGCTGCTGTCTGAAGTTAACCATAAATCAATTCAACACTGTCACATATTAAGCTCACTTAAAGTGCCAGAGGAGATTTTTTTTCCTTTGCTTTGAAAAGAGATCAAGCTGACCCTGGTCTCTAAAGAAATCTTTGATTTTGTCATTTATTTTGGCAACAGAAATGCATCCAAGTGGATAACAGTCTTCCTTCTTAGCCTTCATATGGATATCCTCTAATGTACTTACCATGTAATATTGTACATTATAGCTATGTTTGTGTCTTATCCTTCCACTGAGACTATGTGTTATATGAGTCCAGGGGGACATGTATTACTGGATCTTTGTCTCTCTTCCCATACTTAGTCCATAGCTCTATGCTTATGTCCCAATGATCAGAAAACAAAACTCTTGGTTTCTATGAGGTAAGTTTAATCTTGGAGTGTTTTGCACACATCACTCCAGCCTATCTCCATTACAATAAAGCTTTTTAGACCAGACAAAGCCAGAAGACCTATGAGTTCAGAGAAAAAGATATTTGATGAATCAAAATATTAAGGTAGCAGCAATTAATCAGTCTACAAGAATTTATTTTTTACTATGTTCCAGGCACTGCTTAGGCACTGGGAATTCTAATACAAAAGTGATACATCCCCTGCCCTCAAGGAATGGACATTCTACTGGATCACAGAGTATTAAAATGCAATATTAAGCATTTTTGATATGGCCGCCAGATGACTGCCTCTTCCATTCTTTTGAGGAAAAAATGAGTTATAGGATCATAGAATCATAGATTTGGAAATGTTGGGGATATTAGGGTTAAATTTGATGTTGAAATTAGAATTTAGTCCATCCACTTTCTTTTTAAATTGGGGTCATAACCTTTGCCTATTGTTGTATAAAGGACAAGGGTGAGATTCAAATTTGAGTCCTCTGATGTAAATCTACTACTTTCCACTGAACCATATTGACATTTTTAAAAACTCATTCTATTGAGTTCTTTTCATAGCATGATAAAGGCACAGGCTTTTGAAATTCATGGAAGGGATCTCTCTAATCATTTTCTTCTCCATTTTTAATATAATAGCTACTGAATTTTGTCTTCTATCAAAGTGGAATTTGAAGATATTAGCATATGTCTTTAGCTATCTTTCCCCATGCTAGGTTAGATCTCACAACCCACTTTCATGCCCTCTGAATAAACTATTTATGTTTGTGATTCCTGCATCTCCCTTTGTCAGTCACCACCCCACTACCATCCCAGTCTTTGGAATCCCATTTTCCATCTCATCATATGATAGTCATCCATTTATATTCTTCCAGGTTTAAATATATAATATGAAGAAAAATGCCCAGAAATGAATTTCCTGATGGTTAGGGATTTTCCATGAACTTAATAATTTAATCAGATAGATAGATAGATAGATAGATAGATAGATAGATAGATAGATAGA
>NW_027185616.1:6170016-6177329 GCF_028583685.1 Petaurus breviceps papuanus | reverse complement strand
AGATAGATAGATAGATAGATAGATAGATAGATAGATAGATAGATAGATAGAGGTATAGGTGATATAGATATAGATACATATGTGAGGGGGTGAGGGTGTATATTACTAGAAGCATGCCTATATAGTCAGAGTTTGTATTTGAGGATGTCCCCACATGATGAAGCCCATGCATAGCTTTCTCAGTGAGTAAGTTTACAGAGGAACGAAGCATACCTCTACAAAGGAGTTTAATTGCTTTTAAAATCAAATGGAGAAGTTTTATTTGTTATTGTTTTTGAGAACTTAGAAGTTATTTTCCATGAAAGCAATGTGGAACTATGCCCAAAGAATTACTAACAGTGATATTGACCCAGTGATATCACTACCAGGTTTGAATCCCAAAGAGATCAAAGAATGAATAAAAGGACCCATGGGTACAAAAAATATTTATAACAGCTCTTTTCATGGCAGCAAAGAACTAGACACTAAAAATGTACCCACCAATTGGGGGATAGCTAAATAAATTGTGGTGTTTCAATTGAATATTGTTGTGTAAGAATAAATTATGGAACAATGTTTTTAGTGAAACGTGGGTAATTTTTTAGTGAAACCTATGAACTAAAGTTAGCAGAATAAGAATAATTAAAATTAAAACAATTGCCAAAACAAGCAACTTTGAAAGCATTAAGAACTCTGACTAACAATGCCAAAGGATAAGTGATTAATTAAGTTACCTGCATTTTGACAGAGAGATGGTAGACTCAGACCACATGATGTCACATGTTTGGGGGGCATGGTCAATATGGGAATTAGCTTTACTTGGCTGCATATTTGTTACAAGGGGTTTGTTTTTGTTTTTCCCAATGGTGGGGAAGGAAAGAGAAAATCAATTTTTGTTATTGAAAAAATAATATCAGGGAAGCTAGGTGGCACAGTGAATAGAGCACTGGCCCTGGAGTCAGGAGGACCTTAGTTCAAATTTGGCCTCAGACACTTAACACAAAGCCAGCCATGTGCCCTTGGGCAAGTCACTTAACCCCAATTGCCCTACCTTCTCCCCTCCAAAAGAAAAGAAAAAAATATTTAATTTAAGAAGAAATTGATGAATCCATGGAAAATTCCTAAAAATCCACAAATTAATTCCTGGAATTTTTTCTTCATATTACGCAGTTAGATTGTGGAGAAAAGATAAGGTTCACTTGTCAAATGAGGATGAGAGACCTTAATTTTTAAAACCTCTACTTTCCTATATTTTCCTACATTTTCAAATTCAAACATTGTGTAGTAAAGAGATATGGGTTCATATCTTGTTTCCAGAATTTACTATGTGAATATGGTTAAGTCATTTGAACACTCAGATCTTCATCTTTATCATCAATCAAATCATTATATACCAGGCACAGTGCTAGATATTAGGAACATAAAGAAATAAAGGCAAATGCTTGCCTTTAAGGAGCTTACATTCTTTTTAGAGAGAGAACATGTGGAAATATAAAGATTTACAAAACTAAAATTAAAAAATGCAAGGTAATTGGAGGCAAACTAGCAGCTGAGGAAGAGATCAGGAAAGACCACATGTAGGAAGGGGAATTTCATAGAAACTATTGATTTTAAGAAGTGAAGGTGAAAAGGTAGAGCTTTCCATTTATCCAGAATGGCCTATGCAAAGACATGGAAATGAAAGAGAGAAAGCCATCCCCAAAAGAGCATAAGAACACTTCAACTGCCAGGCTCACAGGCTTGTTGGGAGGAAAGTACTTTGCCTTCAATTGCAAATATGAGTTAATGTTATTAAATTACTTCACAATTATTTTTAATAGGCAGATTGCTGTAGCTCCCTTTAATGAAAAGTAGACTTGGAGTCAGAAAGCACAAGATCTGAATCTCTGTTCTACTACTTAAAGTATGTGACCTTGATTGAAATTTATCCTGCATGTATTTTGTTTGCATGTTGTGTCCTGAATTATACTGTGAGCTATTTGAGAGCAGGGATTGATTATTGTCTTTTTTTGCATTCCCATCCCTTAGCATAATGCCTGGTATGGAGGAGGTATTTAATAGATGTTCATTGACTGACTGACAATTCACTTATATGGCCTTAGTTTCTTCATTAGTAAAATGGGAATGTATACTTCCACTTCATAGATAGATTTTGAGGATCAAATGAGACAGTGTACAAAAAGTGATTTGTCATAGTAATATACGATATAAATGTGAGTCACTCTTATCAGTTTCCTTAAGGTCCCTTCTAACCTTATACATAGAGGCAGAAGGGGATAGTGGAAAGATATTGCATGGGGAATGAAAAGCTCCTCTCACCTCTGCTGTTTACTACCCATGTGACCCTTGGGCAAATTACTCACAAGTTACCTCTCTGCACCTTAGTTTCCTCAACTGTAAAATGGAGAGGTTGCCATGATTCCAGAGGACTGGTGGTGAAGCATGGTACCCACCTCCTGATAAAGTGATCATGAACTCAAGATGCAAAAAGAGATCTCTATCTTTGAACACGGCCTATGTGGGAAGTTGTTTGGTTTTACTGTGTATGTTTGTTGCAAAGATTTTGTTTTTGTTTTTTTTTTCTTTTCTTATCTTTTCCTTTTCGTTTCTTTTCTTCTTTTCAGTACTAGGGAGAAAAAATAAATGCCCATTTAAAAAATAAAATAAAAATGAGGGATTGGACTAGGTGGCATGGAAGGACCCTAAATCTATGGTGCTATGATAAGATGACCATAGGATCTTATGATCCCTTCCTCCTCCCCAGCTCAACTCAAATTCCAATAAATACAACTGTCAGAAAGCAGTCTGACACTGAGTCATGGAACAAGCTTTGATTGGTCTAAAGAGAATGATGTCTTGTCTGAAATAAGGACACATTATTTCTTGGCTATTCTGATGAACTCCTTTTTTTAATAGCCATGGCTCAGCTTCAGGCCACACAGACTTGATAATGATCTATTAAAATGGACAGTGGAAATTGCAGGTTCCCTCAGAGTTTGATTTACTGTCACACTTCACTACATACAGGAGAACTGACTAAGATCTAATGCATGCCTGGCCCTGAAAATATCTTTCTAAACTCTAAATAGATGTAGTCCTTGGTCTCTAGATGCATCCTCTTTCTGAGACTATGCAGATGGTATATTGATACTTATTTGAGCACAAACCTCTATGTTATACATAGCATGTCCAGCCATGCATTTCCATCTCTGCAACTCTTACCTAGAGTCATGTTCACCAAGAAGGTCCTCCATGCCTATTCAGATATGACCTATTCTTCCAGACCTCAACAAAGTCCTGCTCCTACATAAGTAGTAAAGCATATAAAGTACTCTCTGATCAGCCAGTTGCTGGTGATCTCTCCTTTCTCTGAAAACTTCGTTCTCTCTGTACTGATCATTTAGCCTAATGTCATTTATTTCTTAGTGATAGTACCAATATTGTTGTCTTGCATTCTTCCAATAGAGTGTAAATTCCTCGAGGCCAGGGGTTGTTTTTTTCAATTGGTTATTATATCTCTTGTGCCAAGCTCAGAACCTTGTACACAACAGTTGATTAATAAGTGCTCATTGGATTAGATTGCACCGGATCAGAACTTTTCATTTGTCCATGAATCATAGATGCTATTTGTTAAGAACTCTTCTGTTAGTGTCTCTTCTGCTTAATTCAGTCCAACATTTTGATAGGAGAATATAAGAGAAATTGCAATGAATCTGGAATCAGCAAAACTAGATTAGAGTCCTGGCTTTGTGGTTTATTAACTATGTGACTTTGGGCAAGTTGACTTGATTCTCTGAGCCTCAGTTTCCTCAATTGTAAAATAGAAAGTGTAATATTGGCATTACTTACCTCAAGCAGTTATTGTGAGGATCATTTGAGATAATGGATGTAAAGCATTTCATAAATCATTATATCTGGCAAATACAAACTTGAGTTTTTATTTTTATTGGATATGTGATTTCTCAGGTATAGGGAACTCTTCTATTAATGGATATCTACAGCTAGTCTCTAACTTATAGTAACAAAGGGTTTCCTGGGACACCAAAAAGTTATAAAGAGCTAGTAAGAATTAGAGGTGGGATTCAAACCCAGGTCTTCCTGTCTCTGAGGCCAGCCCTCTATCCTCTTTGCACGACTTCATCTCATGAAGTAATATTAAAAGTAGCGCTGAAGATTGTACCTTTTGTAAGCTTATGTTTTAGTTCTAGATACAGGATAAACTCACAAAACAAATATGGTTTGATTAGATTCCAAATCAGAATATAAACAAAGGAAATTTAATTTTTGTTGATATCTTTATGCAAGATTTTGAAATGTTCCTACAATCTCAAAAAGGCATTAACCTTGTTTAGAGACTACAGTGTTCTTCAAAAGATATCAAGGAAAACCTAGAAAAAACAAAATTATAGTTTTGCTAATTATACTGAATATATGTGTATATAATATGTGTATAATATATGCACATATTATGTATATGACATGTGTAATATGTGTATGCATACAATATATCATAATACATTGTCATATTATATATCAGAATCCATTATGTTATACTATGTATCAGAAATCAGATACTCAGAAATTTGCTGGGCTAGATTGTTTTTATTCCTACTGCAATGATATTAAGCATCAGAGCTAGAATTCCAAATGTGTGCCAGAGCTTAACAAAAGAGGTCAATGCATACAGTAGGGTGGAACAATAAGTAAAATTGTTCAATTCTCTTTTTGTCTAGTTATATTATAAATTCTTGTTATCCAATTTCAAGTGGGCCCTCACTGCAGCAAGGTAATTCTTCTATTCCTCCATAAATGATTGTCTCATTCCACACTATTACAAAGTATTTTTTTCTACTTAAGTCTCCTATGCCTTCCCCTCTACCTTCTCCTTAGATGAGGGCCTCTTTCATCATAGTTCATTAATAAAATTAACTTGAGCTTCTTCCATCTTCTCTCCTCTTCATTCCAAAACCCCTTGACACCATCCCTAATATTTTCCTACTTTCCCCAGGTTCTGACAATGAAGTGGCCTTTCTTCTTACCAAGGCCAGCCCCTCCATGTGTATCCTTGATCTCCTCCCCACTTGTATTCTCCATCAGATTACAATCTCAATCGTTCTCCCTCTTGGACTAACCTTCAACCTCTCCCAATCTACTGGATCTTTCCCTACCACTTTTAAACATGCTCAAATCTGCCCTGTACTTGGAGAAAGGAAAAAAAAAACTTCACTCTCTCTGTAAACCACCATCTTATATATGCTCTTATGGGAAACAAAGTTGCTTATACTTTTTTCTTCTACTTTTTTTCCCATTCATTCTTTAACCCATTATAATCTGGCTTCCTATTTCACTACTCAACTGAAAATGTTCTTTCCAAGCATCAATAATCTCTTAATTGACAATCTGATGGTATTTTCTCCATATTCATCCTTTATAACTTCTTTTCTGCATTTGACAATTCTTCTATACCATGTTTTCATGGTTTTCTTCTTATCTGTTTAACCACTTTCTCAATATTTTTGTGAATTTATAATACCATGTCCTTTTGCTGTGGCTGTTCCCTAAGGCTCTATTTCAGGACTTCTTTTTTCTCAACTTTATGCCAATAACTCATACATTGATACACACACATACACATATGTGCACACACACACATGACCACCTCTTCTACAACACTGATGACAAATTTTCATACAGCCTCTCCTTAACTTCCTATGCCAGACCATTCCACTTTCAGACAGCTGCTGTTCCCCCAAATATTCCCCCAAACATTAGCTAAAATCTTTCTCTTGGCAATTTCTACTTATTGATTACCTACAAACTTCAGTCCCATATCACCAACAATCTTTTGGGTATTTCAAACAGAATGTCACCCCAACCTGTGTATATGCTTCATACTAACCCATCTCCTTTTCCAAACTTCCCTATTTCTGTCAAAGCACCATTCTTCCAGTTTCCTACATTTACAAGTCCAGGATTATCCTCTACTTTTTATTTGCTGCCACTCCACATACCCTATTATTTGCCAAATCTCACCACATCTGCCTGTAGCTCTCACATATGACCTACTCACATAGCAACTATCACTTCAGCTCAGGCTCTCATCACCTCTTGCCCAGATCATTGCAACTGCTTCCTAATTGTTCTCCCTGGCTAAAATATCTTATCACTGCAGTCTATCCCCCATCCAGTTGCCAAAAAGCTTTTCTTTTGGCAAAGATATGACCATGTTCCTCCCCTACTCAATAAGCTCTAGTGGCTTTCCATTCCTTCTAAGTTCAAACTTAAATACCTCTGTTTAGTTTTTAAATCCTTTGGCAACCTTTCTCTAAACCATCTTGTCTGCCCCTTATCTTACCAAGATTTAATAACTCAATGGGCATTGCCTCAGTCAAACTGCGACCTGGGAAAGACCTTAGCTTAAAAAGGCCAAAGTCTCCCACTGCATTGGGGGTCATCTCCAGTCATCCTGATCTATATCTTGTCACTGAACCCAGGTAGCTCTGGGGGATAAATTAATGTTGGTGACTTTGTACAGCCCTCCCTCACTTAAATCCAGTTCACTTGCAAATCATGGCATCCCCTTCTTGATGTCATGGTCCTCTTCGAGAATGAACATCAAAAAAAAAAAAAAAAACCTCTCCCTGATGCACTCGTCAATCTAGTTAAGTTAGCTTTCTTTCTGTTCCTCACACATAATACTATATTTCCTATCTCTATGCCTTTTCATAGGTTGTCGTCAGTGGCTGAAATGCACTTCTGTCTCTTCTGTACCTCATCATCTCTCTTTTCCCTCATGAAAAAGTTCAAATACTACTATTCACACAAAGCCATTTCTAATCCTCCCAGTTTATAGTGCTCTCTCTTTCTCTCAAGCAACCTTGTAATTAAACCTTTTGCAATTATTATCTTTATTTTTTTTCTTTATATATTTACATCATGGACCTCCATTTCATGAGGATTCACCATGCTCACTTCACTCTTGGCTTAACTCACTTACCACTTGACCGTTCCAAGGAGCCCTCCCACTCTTTTTCTAGCTTGCTTTCAGATGTTATCTTCCAAGATTAGGGCTTTTAATGTTTGTGTTTTTATCCCTAACACTTATCATAGTACCTACCATGTAGTAAGCACTTAATAAACGATCTACTTATCATCTATCTATCATCTCTATGTATCTACCTAACCTTTCCCTCATTATATTATTTTCTTATCTATCTTTGTTTTTGTCTAATCCATCTATCTCCATTTCTATTATCTAACCAGTCTATCTCTACTTCTGTCTGTCTGTCTATCTATCTATCTATCTATCTATCTATCTATCTATCTATCTATCT
>NW_027185616.1:6164578-6170006 GCF_028583685.1 Petaurus breviceps papuanus | reverse complement strand
TCTATCTATCTATCTATCTATCTATCTATCTATCTATCTATCTATCTATCTATCTCCCCTTAGAATGTAAGCTCCCTGGGAATAAGGCTTTTTTTAATTCTTTGAAATTATCTCCTCAGCATCTAGCAGAATCCTTTATTAAATTCCTATTGCACTAGGTGCCAGGAGCATTCTGTCCATTTGTTTAATTGTCAAAATCACAGGATAACAGAATATCTAAGTAAAAAGGGACCTCAGAGATCATCTAATTCAACCACTGTTGAACAGGAATACGTTCTACAATGCCAAGAAAAAGCTTTGTTTGTTTGTCTGGTTGGTTGGTTGGCTGGTTTGGGGTTTGGGTATTTTTATTCTACTTGAAGAACTCTTGGGGCAGCCCATTCCAGTTTTGGATAACTCTTATTCAGAAGGTTTTGCATTCTTTGGGCTAAAATCTGTCTTTTGGCAATTTATACTTATTTCGTTGCCTTTGAGCCAACAAGAACAATTTGAATCCCTCTTCCATGGTCTATCCTTTCAAATACTTGAAAACAGCAGTCATGCTCTCTACTTTCCCCTGCCAAATCTCATTTCCAGGCTAAATATCCCCAATTTCTGTAACTGATCCTCATTTTTATGGGTTCTAGTCTTCTTACCATCCTGAGCCTCCCCTTGGACATGTTCCCATTTGGCAATGTCCATTCTAAAATATAATGGTCAACTGAGAAAAATACTCCAGTTGCAGTCTGAAGAGAGCAGAATGTCAAAGACCTAGTGTCTCCCTTATTTTGGACACCATGCAGACCAAAATGATATTAGCTTTGGGAGAAGGTATTTCACACTAAGGATTAATTTTGAGCTTTCAGTCCAATAAACCTCCCAATATCTTTTCACACAAATCATTGTCTAGCTGTACCTTCATCCTAGTTCTCTATGGTTGATTTTTTTAACCAAAGTGTGATTTTATATTTATCCTTAAAGAATTTCATCATTAGATAGATTCAGCCCATAATTCTAGTCCAGCATTTTTCAAATTTTGTCATCTCAGGACCCCTTTACACTCTAAAAGATTATTGAGGATCACCCCCGAGAGAGTCTGTGTTTGTGTGGATTATATCTGTCGATATTTATTATGTTAAAGAAAATTAAAAGATCTTGTGTTGAAAATTATTTTGACATTGCAGACCTCTTGATATTTCAGGCACCACACTTTGAGAACCACTATTCTAGTCAATCAATGTCTTCAGGGATATTGACACAGTCATTCAGCTTGTTAGCTTTCCCTCCCAACTTTGTGTCACCTACAAATGTGATTAGCATATTTTCATCCAAACCATTGACAAAAATGTAGAATGATATATGGCAAGCCAAGATCCCTGGGATATCACAGTGCAGGCCTCCTTTCTATTAATCACTACTCTTTGGATTTAGTCATTTAAAGCCCTCATGGATATATCTAATTATATTACTATCTGGCCTGAAAGAAATGTGGTATAGTCAAAAGAGCAATACATAAGGAGTCAGGAGACCTCAATTCATGTTCAGGCAATCATCAGCTATACCACTGGCAAGTCACTTCTCATATATAAAATGGGTATAGTAATATCTGAACTACCAACTTCCCAGAATTGTGGAGAAAGTTATCTTTGTATCTTGTCCACAAGAATATCATGGGAGATTTTGTCAAATTCTTTGCTGAAACCCAAGAACTTTACACCATTCTCTGGAGCTACCAGGTAGCTAGTGTCGGAGTGGGAAAAGGAAGACTTGAATTTGGATCCTGCCCCAGACACATGCTAGCTCTATGATCCTAGGTAAGTCACTAAACATCTATTAACCTCAGTTTTCCCATCTACAAAATGGAGATAATAATAGCAACTACCTTACAAGATCATTGTGGGGATTAAAGGAGATAGTATATGTAAAGCACTTTAAAAAGCCTTAACGTGCTTTATAAATGCCATCATAGTCATTTTTATGATTACTGTTACCAGTAATTAAATTAAGTTAGTTTTATAGTCAAAGTGTCATGTTCATATCTGGGTTCCATATATTATAAAGGACAAGAATAAGCTGGATTGTATCTAAGAAAAGGCAACCAAGACAGTAAATGCTGTATGAGGACTAGTTGAAGGAAAAAATATATGTTTAGTCTAGAGAAGAGAAAAAATAAGCAAGGTTTGTTGTGGTAAGGAGGATATATTAGCTGCCTTCAAATATCTGAAGGGTTGATTAATATAAGACATATGCAAAGAGAATAACCCTGGGAATGAGTTGAAGGGTCAATTTATTCTCCCAAGACTTCACTCATTAATCCAATAACTTTCCAAACCAAAATGCCCCTGCCCAACCACCACTCATGTATATTTGTTGTCTCTACTTATTTGAACGTAAGTTCATTGAGGGCAGAAACTATCTTCAATTTTGTTTTTGTAGCTCAAATCTTGGGCAAGTAGGTGGTACAGTGGATAGAACCTGGGTCTAAAACCAAAAAGACCTGACTTCAAATCTGACCTCCAATGCTTACTAATTATGTGACCCTGGACAAATCATTTAGCCCTGTTTGCTTCAGTTTCCTCGTCTGTAAAACGAGCTGGAAAAGGAAATAGCAAACCATTACAGTATCTTCTCCAAGAAAACCCCAAACAGAGTCACAAAAAGTCAGTTAGGACTGAAACTACTCAACAGCAACAACAAAATCCCAACATTTAGCAAATTTAATACAGTAAGTAAGCACTTGATGCAAATAAGTAAGAACTTCATAAATGCTTTCATTCATTCATCCATATATTTATTCATTCAAGAAGTAAATTTAATCTTAATGTCAGGAAAATTTCTAGCAACAGTGTCTAAAGCAAAAAAAAATATTGCTTAGGATGACAGTGGCTTCAATTTTTGGAGATCTCCAAGCCAAGGCTGTATGTCTACTTGTCATGCATGCTGTAAAAAGAATATTTTTAAATCATCTGTCAGTCTATAATAGGTGCTGAGGACCCCGCCAAATATGAAATTCTATGATTCTATGAAAACCTACCCTGATGTAGTAGAAAGATCATTGGATTGGAAGTTTGATTCTGGCACTGTCACTATGTAATGTTTTGCAAGTCATCTTTTAGGGACTCGGTTTCCTTTCTGAAGAGGGAATTGGACTAGCCAGTCCCTTATAGAAGCAGAGAGTAGTGATGGAAAGAACAATGCATTCAGAATCAGGTTCAAATCCCAGCACCTTCACTTATACCTGTGCGACCTCTATCAAATTACTTGACCTCTCTACACTTCAGCTTTCTCTATATAATCAAGACATTAAACTAGATAATCCCTATAGTCCTTTTTAACCCTGATATTCTATGCCTCTGACACAGGTTCCTTTCCACTGGCAAAGGGTTAACTTTTATAGGTTCAGCACTAGAGTAATCTATTGATATATTCCTCTTTAACCCCCACTCCAAAAAAAGAAAAACACTTTAGCAGGGCAACATTTGCAGGCAAGGGAGCTAAATCACAGATATGAAGCTTAAGTAATAGCCTAGCATGGCTGTTCCCAGTCTGCTTTCCTCTGCCAAATTGTCACCTAGTGATGAATGCATCTCTTTCTAAAGCAACTTCCTTCCAGATATGTCATGTATCCCCCCACTGTTCCTATGGGCTTGTCTGTGGTCACACCCACTTTCCAAGCTGCAAAATTTGTCCCCATCCCAGTGATTTATTTCACATGCTTCAGCAGAGCAAATCCACCTGCACGGTCTGCAAACTAGTATCTATAAATCTGAGTTTCTTGGCAAGGTTATAAATAGAATTGGAGCTATCTGGGGGTGGTGGAGAGGGCTATTTTGGGGGGAGCCTGCAGATCATCTCTTCCTCTAGAAGAATGCAACCTTGGTACTCGTTGCCATATACATGTATTGCACAAATATACAGCCTGACCCACCTGTCACCATTATTGATGACAAAGATATTGGCAATACAACACAGCCTGGGTAATCTGTCTGTACCAAATACATGTAGTTTTTAGTCAAGGAAGCCATCATGGTAAAAAAAAACACTGTTTTTGGAGTCAGAGGATGTAGGTTCAAATACAGTTTCTGCCCTCAGTTACTATTCTTGTAAGCCTGGGCATATCACTTCACTTTGCTGGCCTCAGTTTCCTCATCGGTAAAGTGAAATAGTTGGTCTATATAATCTGTAAGAGCCCTTCTAATTCTGTGATCTTCTCAAGTCATACAGTGATGATGATGGAGCTGATAATCATAGAGTCTTACATAAATTTCAAAGTGATTTTCTATCCATAACCTCATTTGATAAGCAAGAGGAGACTACCTCTTTGCCAGCCTTGGGAGCATTGAAGAGAATTAGGAGGGAACTGCAGCATATCATAGGATAAAGCACATGGCTTAGAGCCCATGAGCCCTTGCTCTTCAAGGATTACTTGAATCTTGCTATTTTGACACAATGAGATCATTGGTGCCGCTGTAAAGGAATACATTAAGTCTTCCAGGGTGTCAACAATGAATACCATAAAAAGCGATCCATATCTAATCCCGCCTCACCCAATTATACTTTCTCTAATCGTGCCAGTAAAGAAGATGTAGCTGACTCTGGTACCATACATTTTCAGAGCAAAGTTTTCTCCCCAACCACCTCCCCTACTCCCCACAATGGGGAGCTAGGATTCTTACTGGTAGTTCTAATATTTGAATAAACTTTACCTTCTCTCTATGTCTCCCTCTATCTCGATCTCTGCTCTATATCTGCCTCTGTCAATCTCTCTGTCTCTCTCTGTCTGTGTTTCTATCATTGTGTGCCTGTGTCTGTAAGTGTCTATCTCTGCATCTCAGTCTGTGTGTGTGTCTGTCTGTCTCTGTCTGCCTTTGTCTCTCTGTCTGTCTCTTTTTCTGCCTGTCTGTCTCTGTTTTTCTGTCTATCTCTGTCTCTCTGTCTCTCTCTCTGTGTCTCTCTCTATCTCCATCTCTCTCTCTCTGTCTCTCTCTGTCTTTGTCTCTTTCTGTCTGTCTCTCTGTCTCTCTCTGTCTCTGTCTCTGTCTGTCTCTCTGTCTCTGTCTCTGTCTCTCTCTCTCTGTGTCTCTCTGTCTCTGTCTCTCTCTCTGTCTCTCTCTCTGTCTGTCTCTGTCTGTCTGTCTGTCTGTCTGTCTGTCTGTCTCTCTGTCTGTCTCTCTCTCTCTCTCTGTCTGTCTGTCTCTCTCTCTCTCTCTGTCTGTCTCTCTGTCTCTCTCTCTGTCTCTGTCTCTCTCTCTGTCTCTCTCTCTCTCTCTCTCTGTCTCTCTCTCTCTCTCTCTCTCTCTCTCTCTCTCTCTCTCTCTCTCTCTCTCTCTCTCTCTCTCTCTCTCTCTCTCTCTCTCTCTCTCTCTCTCTCTCTCTCTCTCTTACCTCCTGAATGGCTCCTATGATTTGAGAAGTCTGTCATCCTGGGCCTAGTCCCAGGACACATAAT
>NW_027185616.1:6139705-6164478 GCF_028583685.1 Petaurus breviceps papuanus | reverse complement strand
TGATTTGAGAAGTCTGTCATCCTGGGCCTAGTCCCAGGACACATAATCCATTGCAATCTTCCTCACAGACCATCATATCTTCAAGGATTATTGCTAAGGATTTTAAAAATTATTCTGGTTGTTTGGGTTGAGACCTGTGATTTCATGGGTATAAGGCATTCTCAGTAATGAAGTTCCTCTGCCAATGCAGATGGGTGCTTTCTCTGCAATTCATTCTAAAAGCCTCAGGCACTGAGAGCTTGTCACTTACAGGGAAGGGTTCATGTTGCCAGTACAAGAGAAAGGTGGAACTTGAATTCAAGTCCTGCTAACTTCATGAACAGTTCTTTATCCACAATACAATTTTGCCCTAGGGACATTGTTAAGGGATCTAATTTTGTACAATAGAGGTCATTTTGACAGTCATATGTTTGTACTGAGTTATGCAGTTCTCCCAGTAACTTAATGTGTTTAATGCCCCCATTAAATACAGAGCAGGTGGGAGGTGGAAGGAAAGAATAAAGAATGTTCATTAAGTGTGGTTCAGCCTGCAAGGTCACTACCGTAAAGATTCCTAGATGGAAAAAATAATCACTCTTACCAAATTTGGGTGGAGGTATTATATTGATAGTTTAGGATGGAAGGCTACAAGCAGACTTATTAAAATCTCTCTTCTAACTGTTGTCATAAACTCCAGGTGGAAGAATATAGGCCATGTGTGTCTGAAATTCCATAAACTCTGGAGTCTACAACATGTAAAAGGTGAAAGAATGCAGGTACCCCCTCTTATGAAAGACTTTTCACAGGGAGATCTTTGAGAGTAGAAATCATTTCACATTTTCTTTTCATATCTCTAGCACTTAACACGGTGCTTGACATGTGTTGTTGAGTTCTTTCAATGTCCAACTCTTCATGATCCCATTTTGGGGTTTTCTTGTCAAAGATATTGGCATGGTTTGCCATTTCCTTCTCCAATTCATTTTACAGATGAGGAAACTGAGGCAAACAGGGTTAAGTTAATCAGGGTCAGATAGCTAGTGTCTGAGATCAGATTTGAACTCAGGAATATGAGTCTTTCTGATTCCTAGGCCAGTGCTCTGTCCACTGTGCTGCTTAGTTGCCAGGCTCAACACATAATAAGCACCTAAATTGCTTATTCATTGATTCAACTCATCCTTAGTGTCAACTTTCTGAAAATTGGTAAAATGGGTGAGATTTGTTTTTATAGATTATTTTCCTGTCCAAAGTCTTTCTTCTACTCTTAATTATACCCACCCTCATCCAGCAGCTTGATTTCTTCATATAGCCTAGTTTCATCAACTTCTTCAGATCCTCCAGCTAGGATGTTCTAGCCATAGACACTTGCCTGAAGGTACCATATCTATAACCCCTTTACATCATGCCAAAATAGTGTATGGTCTGGCTTTCTCCATCAGAAAGACCAGTAGGCCAGCCTCAGACACAATAAAAAAAACTAGTCATGTGACCTTGGGCAAGTCACTTGACCCCAATCGCCCTCCAAAAAGAAAAAAAAAGACCAGTAGGCATCATAACATGGCTTTTAAGTTAGAACATACATTTGGGGACACTAGGACACCCAAATAACATAGAGTCAAAATACTATGGTTTAATAGCACCCCCCAACTTGGCCCTCTCTATGACAAAAAAAAATTTCAGGAGTGGTGATTGTGGGGAACAATTCCAAATGTCAATTGGGATTACCTATGCCTCACCAGACTAGTGTCCTCTACAGACTGCAGGAACCAGTCTTTCTTGTCCTCATCTTTAGAAGAGCATTGGCACCAGTGCCCAAGTCTACCAATATCTTATTAGCATGTCACTATAAGAGAGCTTCAAACAAAAGGGCAAGTAAATGGAATTCAGGTCAAATTGAATTCCATCCAGTGCATGAATTCATTATTACACTGGATTAGTAATACTTTCTTAGAAATGTGACCAGGGGTTTCTGTACAATTTGAAACCACCAAAAAAAGTCTGAAATCCAAATATATATTGTCCTACCCTTATACCTCTACATATGCTCAGCCAAAGAATACTAATGAGAAAGGATACTATAATTTATAAGGCAGTTTGTAAAAGCAAATGTACCCATATAGAATACAGTACAGCAAGAAAAGTGCTGAATTGGGAGTTAGGAGCTCTTAATTCTAATCCCTTCTCTGTCCTTAACTCCCTTTCCTTTCTGTGCCTCAATTGCCCCATCTTCTACATGTTAGTCTAGCTCCAGAATTCCATGTTGTTACCCTCAGGAGAGTGTCTTGTCAATTACAGAGCACTTATTAAGTATCTAATATGTATTACGTGTCTAATGGCTTCTGGGCAACAAGGTGGCACAGTGAATAGGGTTTCTGAGCTTGGAATCAGGAAAACTCATCTTCCTGTATTCAAATCTGGCCTCACACAGACCTGTGACCCTGTGACCTGTTTGCCTCAGTTCTTCATCTACAAAATGAGCTGGAGGAGGAAATGGCAAACCACTCCAGTATCTTTGCCAAAAAAACCTCAAATGGGGTCAGGAAGAGTCAGACACGACCAAAAAGACTGAACAACAAATTTGTCATCAACTGTTAGGCATGGGGGATACAAAGACCAAAATGAAACAATACTTGTTTTGAAGGAGCTTGTAGTCTAATGGTGAAATATAATATACAAAAATAAGTATAAACAAAATATGCACAAAATAAATATGAAACAATTTGTGGAAGGAAAGGGCACCAGCATTTGAGGATATAAGATCAGACAAGATACAAGTGTAATGCTGCTCCCCTTTTTATGTTCCATCAGCTCTCTGCAACAGAAGCAACAGCAGTATTAGCAAAAGGAAAGGGGGTTAGGAGCCCAGGAGGAGGTGGAGTGAAGAAAAACTAGCTTATAAAGCAGGTGGATTTATCAAACTCCCTTACTAATGTGATGATGTAAAGGGCTGAAGAGTCAATATCATTAGACTCAGACAGGCAGCAAAAAAATCTAGCTTCTCATTGGTTTGTATGTTTTTCAAGGAGAAAGAAGGAAGAAGAATGGTCATTGACAAAAGGCCATCAACTTCCTCCCTCGGGAGCTTTTTCTCATGAGTCTTTGATGATCAGTTGGGCTCTCTGGGCAGGAGTATGTAGCCTGCAGAGAAAAGTTGGAAACTGTGGCTAGAACCAAGCCATGGAATTCAGCTGAGACAAGATGACCCAGAAGAGGAGTCAACATCTGATCCAGATAAGTGGTAGAGAGTTTGGAGCTACCCTTAAGGTTTCATCTGAGCACCTGAACTATGCTCTTGATATCAGTGTGGGGTCCTTGGATTTCTTGTAGACAAAAGGAATGTTTGAACCAGAAGTTTTGTTATTTTTTTCTGAATTGTTTCTTTTAACTCTCAGATTTTGACTTGCCAGTAAATAAAGGAGTTTCATTGTGTTGTCCCCGCATAGGAGGAGTCATAGACAGGAAGATGCTTGCAGCAGTTGTTTAATATGATTTTTTAAATTTCTTTCCTTATTCTTGTAAATAATTATATTAGAATTAAATATAATAAATATAAAACAAATGAAGTTAATTAAAATAAATATAATTAAAGAATTATAAAGTCATGTTTATGTAATGAATTCCATTCAAATTCAGCGGAGATAGAAAGACGGTTGTGTTTTCTAATTTATGGAGAACAGCACTGCCACATAAAAGAAGCTGAGCAGAGGGAAGCAGCAGCCAGGACATATCCAACTTGGTTACCCCCTGCGTGCCCCCTGGTGTTGGGTGGCAGGTATTTCCACTGTAACAAGTATGTGAATGACTATACTTGGGCTTTATTGCTAAACAAGGTCAGGTACTTGATTAGCAGTGCCCCTGGTGGTTAAATGAATTGAACAGTGCACACTGAATTTGTTTTTTGGAGATAAAAAAGTAAGTATTCTAGACTTTAGTCAAAGAAACAAATCCTGCTTCTGCTTCAGAATAATCAAAATAGGAATCCCAAATCAATCACAGTCCATACTGATATAAAGAAAACCAGCAAGTACTTTACTCAGAGCAAGTGAGTTGCATGCATATGTGTGCCTTGAACTGCACAAGGCAGGCCTGTGTAGGGAATGGGCTCCATCAAATGGGTAAAGGATAACTGCAAAGTTATTACTCTTTTTGTTAATTTGCCTACCAAGTAGCTTCAGGACTTCATGGAAGAAAAGAAAAAAAGAGAAAGAATCATAGTGTAGCACTCCTAATCTTAGAGAAGTACTAACGCTAAGATAATGACTCATTACTTCTTTCTTGGTGTTTGATGTCTCCAAAGAGGGTGGCCTTCTCTTACATTGTTAAATCATCCAAGGTAGCCCAGTTAAGATAAGCATTTTGGACATTCCCTGACTTATTGACCTTCTTATAGCAAAAGAAAAAAGTCAGCTTGTGGGGACAAAAACTGTCAATTTTTTCCCCTGTGGTTCACATATTACCAAAAGCCTCTAGCTTCCTAAAACTCTGGAAAAACATACAATTATATATACATATACAAACACTTTCACCAACAACAATAATACCATCAAATCTTTCAATAATTTTCAAACGTCACAATCTCCACTAAAATTTTTGGTATGAAATATATGAAAGCTTTCCATCAAATTATAATTCTCTTTTACATTCCATATGTTCTAAAGAGGACAGGTAGTCCTAATGCAGTGGAAAGGACAATATATTTAAAGTCAGAGAACAAGAATTTTATACCCATCTTTGCTTCTGGCATTGAGTAAATTCCTCAAGCTCTCTGAGTTTCTGTTTTTGCTAATTTAAACTGAGAGAGTTGGGTTAAATGATCACTGAGTTTCTTTCTAGAGCTGATTCTATGAATACTTGGATTCTATGAACTTTAGACCATATTTAATGTAAACACATAACTTAATAACTGCCACCTAGTGAATCATATTTTATTGTGAAATTTGTGTTAAAATTACAGGTTTGCCATGTTCAGAATTTTTATAGGCCATCATTTTATTTTGATAGGCATCCTTCACACAGCTGACAAAGTAATTTTCCTTAAGCAGAGATATGACTGTATCACTTGCTACTCAATAAATTTCTGGGCTCTCTATTATCTCTGAGGCCAATTATAAACTCCTTTGTTTACACTTTAAAGCCATT
Organism: Petaurus breviceps papuanus; assembly: GCF_028583685.1. NCBI lineage: Eukaryota > Metazoa > Chordata > Mammalia > Diprotodontia > Petauridae > Petaurus > Petaurus breviceps. The sequence goes on along the minus strand of NW_027185616.1, from coordinate 6,159,363 downwards.
CATAACCTAGCTCCAACCTTTCCTGCCTCATTATAATCTGTGATTTGTGACTCTGTGATAGAAGTAAACTGTCCTTTCTGTTTCCAATACATGACCTTCCATATCCCAACTCTGTGTCTGCATTAACCATCCCCTGTACTCTCTTCTCACCTGTATCTCATAGAACCCTTTAATTCTTAAAGATACAGGCACCACCTTCTACATGAAGTCTTTTCAGATTCCCCTAAAAGCTCATCCCAGTGGGGTGGCTAGGTGGTACAGTAAATAGAGCCCTGGAGTCAGGAAGACCTGGGTTCAAATGCGGCCTCAGACACTCAGCACTTATTAGCCATGTGACCTAGGGCAAGTCACTTAATCCCAATTGCCCCTATAAAAAGCAAATAATAATAATCTTTTTAAAGCTCATGCCAGTGCCCTCACTCAGTATCTTATAGTTAACTGTTTTGTATTTATTATCTTTATATTTATTCTATATATACTCACATATGAGTTTCCTCCTTTGGAATGTAAGTTCTTTGAATATAGGCAATGTTTTATTCATTCTTTTTATTTTTATCCTTAAGGTCTGAGCCTAATATAATGCCTGGTTCAGTCAAGATTTGTTGCTTGATTGATTGTTCTCACTCACTCACTTTGTTTCCTCAAGCTGGATTTCTTCCTTCAAAGTCCTAGCCATCCTTCCTGGCTTTGCTCAAATGTTAAGTCCACCGTTAAACTCTTCCCCAATCCGACCAGCTAGAAATAATACCACTCTCGTTTGAACATTTTTTACCTCAATTAAAGAGTTTATCACATTCTGCTCTGTATTACTTCTGTGTAAGACTTATCTTCCTTTCCAGAGGGTAAGCTCCTTGAGTAAAGGACTATATTATACTTTTCTATGCCCCTTAGTGCCTACTAGGTGCCTTACATACAATAGGCATTCAATCAATATTCATTACATGAAAACTTTTTAAAAAGAGTTTTCAAAATCTTTAGTAGAATTCTATATCTTCTCAAATCACTTAAGTAGTTTTATATTTCAAAGGGATAGCAATCTTTTTATTGGACTATGTTACAGAAATGCTTGTTTTATTCCACAAATTAAAAACAAAATAAAAACCAAATCACTTAGGCAACATAATGTTCTGGAAAGAGCATTATATTTCACATTAGTGGATTTGGATTCCAATTCTGCTCTACTTTTTATGTTGACTCTATTTGATTAGATGAAAGTTATTTCTCCTCTCTAGGCCTCAGTTTCCTCACATGTAAAATAAAGTGATTGGAACAGATGTTCTCTAAGGTCCCTTACTGCTAAGTAAGGAAGACAGAAGTCACTTAGGTCTAAACTCCATAGGAGTATGAAATCTCATCTTCATCTTGGTTTCTTTCCATTTTGCCACTACTTCTCCAATCTCCAACCTGGGCTAGGATTGACCATGATTGCAAGGACCTAAGCCACTTGACTCTCTCTATTTGTTATCTCTCCTATTACTATTTGAATTTTATGAGGGCAGGTACTGTCTCACTATTGAATTTATATTGCCAGCACTTAGAACAGTCCTTGACATCTAAAAAGTACTTTAAAATTATTCTCATTAATTCATTCCAATTCTAAATACTAGGTTATTATGAACTCCTTCAGAAGTGATTGTTGTATATAACCTATATCAAATTGTTTACTGTCTTAGTGAGGATGGAGGGAAAAAAGGGAGGAGGAAGGGAGGAGGAAAGTTGGAACTCAAAATGTCATTTAAAAAGAATGTTTAAAATTATTTTTACATGTAATTGGGAAAAGTAAAATACTATTTAAAAGGAAAAAGTTATTGTGGAATTAATTGCTTATGTGCAGGCCAATCCAATATAACAAAAATGACAATTCTATCTAAATTAATTTGCTTATTCAATGACATACTAATCAATTAAATTATTTTATACAGCTAGAAAAAAATAATAACAAAATTTATCTGGAAGAACCAAAGGTCAAGAATACCATGGGAATCAATAAAAAATGTGAAGGATAGCAGCTTAGCAATACAACTGTATTACAAATCAGTAATTATCAAAACAATATGGGGGCGGGGGTGGAGCCAAGATGGTGGAGTAGAAGCACAACCTTCCCTTGGCTCTGGCTTCCACCCTCCCCAATCCATGTAAAAAGGGGACTCTAAAGAAACTTTGGAGCTTCAGAACCCACAAAATGACACAGAGAAGCTAACCTCCCGCTGAGGACAGCCCGGCAGGCAGGAATCGGCCAACGCAGCGCTCTGGGAGCTGAGCCCAGCACCAAGCTGAGGCTTTAGCCCCAGGGCAGGCCTGACCAGCCCCCTGCCAGAGGGAATTCAGATCAGCAGCAGCTGTGGCCGTTTCCAGATTTATCAATACATAGATGCAAAGGACAAGGTGAGAAGCCAGTGCAGTCTGGACTTTGGGACCCAGTAAGTGGGAGTGCTTGGCTTTTACCCCCAGGCGAGAAACCGCTGAGACACCAGCACATCCTGGCAGCACCGGGAGGCTTCAGCTCCTGGCCTGCAGAGTGTAGGGGGACCAAGCACCAGTCTGAGGGGTAATCGCTCTTGCTTTAAACTGCTTGGATCTGGATTGCAGTCTAGGGTGGAGGTCCTGGGGTGTGTGTCCAGCTTGCCAGAGCATGTGGAGACCTCAGAAAGGGCACCCATCTAATACCTCTGGCAGCTGAGAAAACCCCAGCATTTGGGATGAAAACTCCCCTGTCTGGTGGCAGAGTCCTACTGTGGCAAAAAGCCCAAAAGTCAAATAATTGAGTGGCAAAATGAGCAGGCAAAGGAAACAAAGCAGACAGAAGATTCCAACATTACACTCCTATTTTGGGGACAAGAAGGAGCAAGGCATGGAACAGGAGGAAAACAGTGAAGTCAAAACTCCTGCACCAAAAGCTTCAAAGGAAAATACAAGCTGGTTACAGGACATAGAGGACCTTAAGAAGCAGATAAGAGAAGTGGAGGAAAAATTGGGAAGAGAAATGAGAACAATGCAAGAAAATTATGAAATGAGAGTCAACAGACTGACTGAAGAAAATAATACCTTAAAAAACAGACTGACTCAAATGGCAAAGGAGGCTCAAAAAGACAATGAGGAGAATGCCTTAAAAGTTGAATTTGCCAGATGGAAAAAGCTCTAAAGCTCACTGAGGAGAATCATTGCTTCAGAATTAGATTGGAGCAAATGGAAGCTGATGACTTTATGAGAAATCAAGATGCTGTTAAACAGATCCAAACAAATGAAAGAATAGAAGGCAATGTGAAATATCTCATGGGAAAAACCACTGACCTGGAAAATAGATCCAGGAGAGATAATTTTAAAATTATTGGACTACCTGAAAGCCATAACCAAAGAACCTAGAAAGCATCCTCCAGGAAGTTCTCAAAGAAAACTGCCCTGATGTTTTAGTACCAGAGGGCAAAAGAGAGGTTGAAAGAATCCACCAATCACCTCCTGAAAAAGATCCCAAAAAGAAAACTCCTAGGAATATTATAGCCAAGTTCCAGAATTCCCAGATTAAGGAGAGAATATTACAAGCAGCCAGGAAGAAACAATTTGAATATTGTGGAAACACAATCAGGATAACCCAGGATCTGGAAGCTTCTATACTGAGGGATCGAAGGGCTTGGAATGTGATATTCCGGAGGTCAAGGGAGCTGGGATTAAAACCTAGAGTCACCTACCCAGCAAAACTGAGTATCATGTTTCAGGGGAAAATATGGTCATTCAGTGGAATACAGGACTTCCAAGCATTCTTGCTGAAAAACACAGAGTTGAATAGAAAATATGACATTCAGATACAAGAAGCAAGAGAAGCATGAGAAGGTAAACAGGGAAAAGAAATCATAAGGAACTTATCAAAGTTGAACTATTAACATTCCTACATGGAAAAACAATAATTGTAACTTATGAAACTTTTCCCAGTAGTTGAAGGGATTAGAAATATACATATATATGTCTGTATATGAGGGTATGTGGGCATATGAATACATATGTGAATGTGTGTATATATATTTACAGGTATACATAGATAGAGGGCACGGGACCAATTTAACTGGAAGGGATGATACTTAAAAGGTGAAATTAAGAGGTGAGAGGAATATAATGAGAGGAGATGGGGAGAGACAGATTGGGGCAAACTATCTCATAAAGAAGAGGCAAGGGAAAATGGTTACAATGGAGGGGAAGAATAGGAAGGCAAAAGGTAATGGGTCAACCCTATTCCTATTGAATCTGGCTTGAGGAGGGAGGGAAATACACACTAAAAAGGGGATCTCACCCTCCAGGAGAATGGGGGGGAGGGGATGAGAGGGAGGATGATGGAAGGGCGGGAAGGCTGAGGGGGAGGGAAGTTGGAAGCACCCACTTTTGAAAAGGGATAGGATCAATGTAGAGAATAGAACAAGTGGGAGGTGGGATAGGAGGGAGGGAAATATAATCAGTCTTTTACAATATATATACTATGTTATTGTTTTGCATTAGCCACACATGTGCAACTTATACTGAATTGCTTGTCTCCCCCAGTGGGGGTGGGTGGCAGGGGGGGGGGGAAGGGAATAAATCTGGAATTGAAAGTTTTAAAATCAAATATTCAAATATATATATGTGTGTGTGTGTGTATACTATTATTAATACCATCTTACATGTAATTAAGAAAGAAGATATACAGGCACTGAGGCATAGAGATCCACTGGAGAAGTCGAAACAGGTATGGGAGAAAATATGGGAGAGAGCAGATTGGAGGTGGGGATATCCTCTGGGACTGCTGTTTTGGGGGGATGGGTGGGGGAAAATGGGGAGAAAATTTGTAACTCAAAATCTGGCGGAAATGAATGATGTAAATCAGAAGTTAATAAAGCATTTAAAAAAAAGTCTAAAAAAAAAACCAATATGGTACTGCCTAAGAAATGAAGTGGTGGATCAGTGGAATAGATTAGGTACACAATATACAGTAGTAAATGATCCTAGCAACCTAGTGTTTAGTAAACCTAAAGACCTCAGTTTTGGAGACAAGAAATCGCTATTTGACAAAAATGACTGGAGAAACTGGAAAGCAGTTTGGCAGAAAATAAGTATAGACCGACATCTCACACTTATCTAAGGTCAAAATGGATACATAATTTAGACATAAAGGGTAATATCAAAACCAAATTAGGGGAGCAGAGAGTATTTTATCTGTCAGATTTATGAATAAAGAAATAATTTATGATTAAACAAGAGATAAAGAACATTACAAGATATAAAATGGATCATTTTGATTACATAGAGTTTAAAAGCTTTTGTACAAACAAAACCAAATGCAGCCAAAATTGGAAAGAAACTGGGGGAATTTTTTTTTAGCTGCAAGTAACTCTGATAAAAGGCTCATTTCTTATAGAGAGCTAAATCAAATTTGTAAGAATGCAAATCATTTCCCAATTGACAAATGATCAAAGGATATGAATAAGCAGTTATCAGAAGAAGAAATTAAAACTATTTATAGTCATATGAAAAGATGTTCTAAATCACTATTCATTAGAGAAATACAAATTAAAATAACTCTGAGGTGCCACTTCACACCTATCAGATTGTGGGGAAAAAAGATTGGAAATGCAAAATGTTGAGCCATCAGATTGAAATGGAAAGCTAACTTTAATAATATTTTTTTGCTTTTTTTTTTTTTTGGAGAGCAATTGGGGTTAAGTGACTTGCTCAATGTCACATGGCTAGTTTTTGGGTTAAGTGTCTGAAGCCTGATTTGAACTCAGCTCCTCCTGACTCCAGCAGCTGAGAAAACCCCAGTGATTTGGGACAACATTGCCCCCTCTGGTAGCAGAGTTCTACTGTGGCAAAAAGCTCAAAAGTCAAGTAATTGATAGGCAACATGAGCAAACAAGGGAAGCAAGGCAAGCATAGTAATCTGACTTTGGACTCCTTTTCTGGGTACAAAAAGGATCCGGGCATGGAAGAGCAGGAAGACAGTATAGTCAGAACTCCTTCACCAGAAGCTTCCAAGAAAAGAATAAGCTGCTTACAGGCCATAGAGGAGCTTAAGAAAAATTTTGAAAACCAAATAAGAGAAGTAGAGGAAAAACTGAGAAGAGAAATGAGAATGGTGCAAGAAAATTAAGAAATGAGAGTCAGCAACCTGACTGAAGAAAATAATACCTTAAAAAATAAACTAACTTAAATGGTAAAAGAGGCTCAAAAAGCCAATGAGGAGAAGAATGCCTTAAAAACACGAATTTGCCAGATAGAAAAAGAATCTGAAAAGCTCACTGAAGAGAATCATTCCAGAGGGGCATAGTCAAGATGGTGGGGTAAAAGCAGAGCCTCCGCACAGCTCCAGCTTCCACCTTCCCCAATTCATGTAAAAGGGGACTCCAAACAAACTTTGGAGCTACAGAACCCACAACATGACACAGATAAGCTAACCTCCCACTGAAGACAGCTCAGCAGGCTGGCAGGAATCAGCCAGCACAGCTCTCTGGGAGCTGAGCCCAGCTCCACACTGAAGTTTTAGCCCCAGGGTGAGCCTAACCAGCCGCCGCCAGCCAGAGGGACTCTAGATCACCAGCAGCTGTGGCCATCTCCAGAATTATCAACACATAGAAGCAAAGGACAAAGTGAGAGGACAGTGTAGTGCAGACTTCGGGACCCAGTAGTTGGGAGTGCATTGGCTTTTGCCCCTAGGGCAAGAAGCCGCTACCATGGCTGTACAACCACCCCCATGTGGTAGCTTCACCTCCTTGCCTACAGAGTGTAGGGGGACCAAGCGACCAGTCTGAGGGGTAATTGCTCTTGCTTTAACCTGCTTGGATCTGGATTTCAGTCTAGGGTGGAGGTTCTGAGGTGTGTGTCCAGCTTGCCAGAGCAGATGGAGGCTTTAGCAAGGGAACCTAACTAATACCTCTGGCAGCTGAGAAAACCCAGCATTTCATATGAAGCTCTCCTGTCTGGTGGCAGAGTCCTATGATGGCAAAAAGCCCAAAAGTCAAGTAATTAAGTGGCAACATGACCAGGCAAAGTAAACAAAGCAAACAGAAGAATCCAACATTATACTCCTATTTTGGGGACAAAAAGGATCAAAGCATAGATCAGGAGGAAGACAGTCAAGTCAGAACTCCTGCACCAAAAGCTTCAAATGAAGATACAAGCTGGTTACAGGACATGGAGGACCTTAAGAAGCAGATAAGAGAAGTGGAGGAAAAATTGGGAAGAGAAATGAGAATGATGCAAGAAAATTATGAAATGAGAGTCAACAGCCTGACTGAGGAAAATCACATCTTAAAAAATAGACTAACTCAAATGGCCAAAGAGGCTCAAAAAGGCAATGAGGAGAAGAATGCTTTAAAAAGCTGAATTTTCCAGATGGAAAAAGAATGTCAAAAGCTCACTGAGGAGAATCATTGCTTCAGAATTATATTGGAGCAAATGGAAGCTAACGACTTTATGAGAAATCAAGATGCTGTTAAACAGATCCAAACAAATGAAAGAATAGAAGGCAATGTGAAATATCTCATTGGAAAAAAACTACTGACCTGAAAAATTGATCCAGGACAGATAATTTAAAAATTATTGGACTACCTGAAAGTCATGATCAAAGAAAGAACTTAGAAATCATCCTCCAAGAAATTCTCAAGGAAAACTGTCCTGATGTTTTAGCACCAGAGGGCAAAACAGAGATTGAAAGAATCCACCAATCACCTCCTGAAAAAGATCCCAAAGAGAAAACTTCTAGAAATATTATAGCCAGGTTCTAAAATTCCCAGATCAAGGAGAGAATATTACAAGTAGCTAGGAAGAAACAATTTGAATATGGTGGAAACACAATCAGGATACCCTAGGATCTGGCAGCTTTTACACTGAGGGATCAAAGGGCTTGGAATGTGATATTCTGGAGGTCAAAGGAGCTGGGATTAAAACCAAGAATCACCCACCCAGCAACACTGAGCATCATGTTTCAAGGGAAAATATGGTCATTCAGTGGAATAAAGCACTTTCAAGCATTTTTGATGAAAAAACCAAAATTGAATAGAAAATATGACATTCAGATACAAGAGGCAAGAAAAGCATGAGAAGGTAAACAGGGAAAAGAAATCATAAGGAACTTATCAAAGTTGAACTATTAACATTCCTACATGGAAAAAACAATAACTGTAAATGATGGAACTTTTCTCAGTATGAAAATAGTTGAAGGGAATAGGAATATATGTGTCTATATCGGAGGGTGTATGGGCATATGAATACATATGTGAATGTGTTTATGTATGTTTACAGGTATACATAGGTAGAGGGCACAGGACCAATTTAATTGGAAGAGATGATACTTAAAAGGTCAAATTAAGAGGTGATAGAGGAATATAATGAGAGGAGATGGGGCGAAACAGAATGGGGTAAACTATCTCACATAGAACAGGCAAGGGAAAATGGTTACAATGAAGGGAAAAAATAGGAAGGCAAAAGGGAATGAGTCAACCTTATTCTCCTTGAATCTGGTATGGGGAGTGAATGAAACACACATTAAATAGGGTAACTCACCCTATAGGAGAGTAGGGAGGAAGGGGTAAGAAGGGGGATGATGGAAGGGAGGGCAGGGTGGGGGGATGGGAAGTTGGAAGCACCCACTTTTGAAAAGTCATGGGATCAAAGTAGAGAATAGAACAAGTGGGAGGTGGGATAGGAGGGAGGGAAATATAGTCAGTCTTTTACAATATATCTACTATGTTATTGTTTTGCATTAGCTACACATGTACAACCTATACTGAACTGCTTATCTTCCCAGTAAGGGTGGGTGACAAGGGAGGAAGGGAATGAATCTGGAATTCAAAGTTTTAAAATCAAATGTTTAATATACTCACACACACTATTATTAATACTATTTTATATCTAATTGGGAAATATTATATACAGGCACTGGGGCATAGAGATCCACCATGCCCTACTGGGAAACTCGAAAGGGTTATGGGAGACAGCAGATTAGAGGAAGACATATCCTGTGGGACTACTATTTTGGGGCAGTGTGTAGGGGGAAAATGGGGAGAAAGTTTGTAACTCAAAATCTGGTGGATATTAATGATGTAAATCAGAAGTTAATAAAGCATTTGAAAAATGAAAAAAAGGAGAAAAAAAGAGAATCATTCCTTCAGAATTAGATTATAGCAAATGGAAGCTAGTGAAATTATGAGAAATAAAGATACTATTAAACAGATCCAAACAAATGAAAAAATAGAAAGCAATGTGAAATATCTCATTGGAAAAACCACTGACCTGGAAAAGAGATCGAGAAGAGATAATTTAAAAATTATTGGACTACCCAAAAGCCCTGATCAAAAAAGAACTTAGAAATCATTCTCCAAGAAATTCTCAAGGAAAATTGCCCTGATATTTTAGAACCAGAGGGCAAAATAGAGGTTGAAAGAATCCACTGATTCCCTCCTGAAAAAGATCTCAAAAAGAAAACTCCTAGGAATATTATAGCCGGGTTCCAGAGTTCCCAGATCAAGGAGAAAACATTACAAGCACCCAGGAAGAAACAATTTGAATACTGTGGAAACACAATCAGGATAACACAGGATCTTGCAGCTTCTACACTGAGAGATCAATGGGCTTAGAATATGATATTCCAGAGATCAAAGGAGCTGGGATTGGAACACAGGTTTCTTCTTTCCCAGCCCTAAACTTTCATTCTAGCAGGCATCCCAAATTGAGAAGGCTTCCTCTTCCAGCAATCTACACAGATTTAAGTTATGTATGTTTAGGATTTGTTTGTGGGGATATGTGCCTGTATGGCTTGGGGTAACGAAGGAAGTTCCTCTTTTCACCACTTGGCCAAACAATATTATACAATGTTAACTCATACCCATAAGGCTACATACACAATACGTGCCAAGATAACAAAATGTCCATCAGGAGAAATATAGAGAGAATGAGATTAGCTCTCTGCCAACAATTACCTGCTTTTCTTAGGGATATATTTCAAGTTGGTAGAGGTTGTAAGACCCAGGATATTGGAAAAAGGCTTGGGAAGTTATGTTGTTATGTAACAAAGGCATAGATGACTAACCTAAATAAACACATTTGACATTGCTCTGAAGAGTAACCTGAAAACTCAAATGATTTCAAATTGTGCTTCAATTTTATGCCATTAGATATTTATTCTGAGAAATAATTTTATACCATTCCTCTCTTTATTCCATGTCAAGCACAACTGAACTTCAGAGATTTCATGAAGATTGGCATTCTGCCCCACCAAGCAAAACTTGACCAACAGGCTTCTTTACAGCCAATGATCTCAAAATCAGAGTCACCTGCCTCAGATGCTCTAAGCAAGTGCCAATGGCATATAGATAGTTGTTTTTCCAGTAAAGATTGACTGGATGACCTATTAGATCCCTTTCAGTTCCTGATCCATGCTCCTATGATCTTGGCATAATCCATAACCACTCACACTATGAACTAGAGGTAATACTGTGCACATCTTTGCTTTACATATGTTGGACTGTTTGTGTGTGTGTGTGTGTGTGTGTGTGTGTGTGTGTGTGAGAGAGAGAGAGAGAGAGAGAGAGAGAGAGAGAGAGAGAGAGAGAGAGAGAGAGAGAGAGAGAGAGAGAGAGAGAGAGAAATCTAATAGATTTAAGTTATTCTGACAGTGCCCAGTGGCTCTCAGGCTGGGTACAAATAGTTGGTTCTCTCTTTCTTCTTGTAATGCCCCCACAGACCTTGAAACTTGATTCCTGACACCAAGGTTAATTTCACCTTTTAACCTGCCTGAAGCTATTTTTACTCCAATCTCCAATCCAGGGCTTTGTTCAGCTTGGATTAAATGAGGCTGCTGAGCCATCCAGAAGGTATACACAGAACTACATAATTAGTCTTCCTGTCTCTACTTGAAAGTAACATTAAACTGGAGAGGGAAAAAGTGCCCAAAGCAGCCAGGGCTCAAATCAGTGGAGTAAATAAGGAGCTTGATTTTTACTCTCTTGGTGTTATTATGATCACTCTTACTGGTACTGTGATTGTTAACACGCATGGGCAAAAGCAAACTTTTAACCATTAAACATAAATGGTTAAAAAGTCTCTATTGAGCTTTACTAATCAGGCTTCTCAGTGGGAATGCATTTAATGAAAGTTTGGGATTTGTTTCAGGATTTCAGTCATGCTGTTATACAGGGGTTCATACAATAGAATCCAATTCAACAATTATCTATTGGGTGCCTATTTGGTATCAGGAACTGTGCTAAACACTATGACTACAAAAGTAAAAAATAAATAATCCTTACAGTCAAGTAACTTACATTTTTCTAGGAGGAAACAATATGCACATAGATAAGCAAATAAAATGTATTAAATATCAAATAACAGGGAGGGGGCCAAGTCCTAACTACTGGGAGTGGAGGTCTCCTATAGGAGGTGGCAATTGAACTGTGCTTTTAGGAAATGGCCCAAGTTATCTATTCCTGTTTCTCTGAACTACACCACAATTGCCTCCTTATTCTGCTCCTGTGGGCTCTATCTTCCATTGCTGAGTCCTTTTTAGAGCCTCCACTTTAAGTAGAGGCCCAGATTAGCCATTCCTCATCCTCCACACTCAGCTACCATGTCCCCAATCTCCACTCCACCATCTCCCCTTTATGTGTTGCCTTACTAAATTAGAGTATGAACTCGGTGAAGGCTTGTTTTGTGTCCCCAATGCCCATAGTAAGTGCTTAATAAATGTTTCTTGCTGTTGTTACTGAAGAAAACTCTAGAAATTCTGTAAGCTGACAATGAAGAAGACCATTCTAGGCATGAGAAAAGGCTGTGCCAAGGCACATAGGTTAGAAATAGAATTTATTCTACAAAGAGCAAAGAGTAGATTAGTTTGGCTAGAATGTGATATGACTCACTGACTTCAGCTCCATTTAATTTTGGAGTTAAGACTTATTCAAGTGGAAAGCTGAGAAGTCATAATGGGTGAACAATAAAAACTTCAGCAAAAGTACCACCTTTTTTTCCCCAGGTGGTATTTGGATTGTTGTCTGTTACTAAAGGAACTACTTTCCTCATGCCCGATCCAACTTAACTATTTCATTCAACTGACTGATTCTTTGGGTTTACTGAGCTTCATTGTCATGAAGACAACTTTCTTCATCAACTGGTGGAATAAGTTGAAATTCTGAGCCCTTAAGAAAACCTCTGAGAATGACCCAGGAAGTGAATAAATAGGATCCATAGAATAGTTGGACTTTGAAGGATAGCGTGAGGTAGAGTTGAAAGGAGGGTAGTCTAGGCAGAGAAAATGTATTGAGCAAAGAAATAGAGACAGGTTCTTGCCTTCTCAATGGTGGAGGGGAGAGAGGAAGTGAAACAAAAATTAAATTAAATGTAATTTAAAAGAAATGGAGGCGAGAAACACAAGCCATGTTCGAGGAAAAGAAAGTAGTTCACGTTTTTTCTAGAAAACAATATGTTACAGCAGAAAGAGTTCTGTCTCTGGAGTTGGAAGACTTCAGTTGAACTCTCACCTTAACACTTCAATGGTTATGTGACTTTGGGTAACTCATTTATTCTCCCTGGGTCTCAGTTGCCTCAACTGTAAAATGGGGGCTGGATTAGTCTCTCGGGTCCCTTCCAGTTCTAAATCTATGATCCTAAGTTATGTGAAGTAGGGTAGCATGAGATTAGGTCAGAAAGGGGAAATGCACACTAATTACAGAAGGACTCAGATGTCTTGCTAATGAGTCTGGACTTTATTTTTTTAGTCAGAGAGAAATCATTGAAGGATTGTAAGCATCAAAGGGGCATGATCAGAGCTATGTATTAGAAAATCTAGTCAGACAATGTATGAAGGATGGATTGGAGATGTAGAAAGACAAAAGAGAGCAGTCAGTAGCAAAGATACTACAGTAGTCAGAGGGATGTGGGAGGTAATGTTGGCCCAAATTATTAAGTAAGCAATAAGAACAGGGGAGGGGGAAATGGATGAATGTGAAAAAAAACTGTGGAGGTAAAATTCAAAGATAGCAATATCATCGACTGGAATTGGAAAGCCAGGAGAAGGAGCATCTTTAGAAGGAAAGAGGATCAGTTCGTGAAGTTTGAAGTGCCAATAGGAAATTTAAATAATAATAAATCACACTTAAGTCAATCTTTAATCTACATACAGATCTTTTTTTTTTTTCCATTACAACAAGCCTGTCAGATGGGTGGTACAATGAATGCTATTTTTATTTTACAGATGAGGATAGTGATCTGATAGGTGAAGTAACTTGGCCACAACCAGACAAGACTTGGGTCCAGATCTCCTGTCTCTTGACTTAGCATGTGTCCTAAACCACACTGAATATATGAATCTGGAAATCATTCATTCATTCAAACAGATACATAGAAAATACCTACTGTATGCATAGCACTGTGCTAGAAAAAAGTTAAGATGAGGCAAATCTCCTGTTTTCATGGAATTTACAGTCTAGTAAGGGGATGCCACAAGACCATATAACATAAATATTACAAAGTGGATGCACTGGAGTTGAAATGCATGAGGTTCAGGAAGAACCTTAAGTATAAGAATCAGGTATGGCTTCATGAATGAGGAATTTGATATGAATTTCAAAGGGTGAATGTGAAGAGAGGAAGGAATTACATTTCAAGCAAGGGGAGTATCACAAACAAACCAAAGCAGGAAAGTGGGGTGGAGCAGAGAATGTTCAAGAAGAAAAGAGCTATCTAGTTTGACTGGATTAGGATCAAGAGTAATGTGCAATAAGGCTGAAACTGCCAACAAAATTATGAAGGGCCTTGAATTCAGGGCACAATAACTTGAACTTTACTTTGTAGGCAATAGGTAACTATTGAAGATTTTTGAGTATATGAACAAAATAAGCAAATCTATCCATATTAAAGATTATTTTGGCACTGGTATGAAGAATGAGGAGTGAATGGAGGAGAAAATTACATTATAAATAATGACTTGGAAGAAAATTTTCAAACCTTAGAAAAGTAGACAACTTGCTAAAAAAAAATAGTGGATAAGAATGGCATTGAATGCCTGTTCTAGGATGATAGCACTAGAAATATTGTGGAGGAGATGGATGAGAGAGGTGAATTTAGTAACACTATGCAATCAATTCACCAAAGAGCTGAGAAAGTGGGAAGGATCTAAGATAATGGAAGTGTTTTTTCTTCTAATAGCAGGAGAGAGTTCAGGGCCAGAAATATATATTAGAGAGTCATCCAAAGAATCAAAAGTTGAAGTTTTAGGAGTGGATGAAATTATCAAGGGAGAGAATGTAGAGAGAGAAGGCCAGAGAGAATCACTTGGGTGAATTCCAGCATTAAGAGAAAAAGAAGAGGAGGCACTGAAAGATAGATATAAGCTGTGGTCAGTGTTGTAGAAAGAAAATCCTAAGAATGTAGCATCACAGAAGCAAAGCGATAACACATATCAAGAACAGAGAATGGTAAGACTTCCAAGATAGATGAGTGAAAACTTTTATATAAATCCAGATCTTTTTATCATATGCAACAGCTAGAAATGTGCTCAACATACTACAAGAATGTTAAGATATCTTCATAGGGAGAGGGGGAAAGCATTAATGGCCTAGTAATTGAATGAGTGATTAAAAAATTGAAAAGATAATGGAAAAGTGAAGAAATATTATAGGGAAAGAAAAGTCCAGGAAAAATTCTAAAAGAGAATAATTACAACTAGAACTCCAGACAAAAAAGAATAGAACGACCACCAAACCCCCCAATGGGTGGAAGACCTAAAATAAGAAGTGAATGAAGAGATACAGAGGAAAACTAGAGCTTTACATGAAAAATTTGAAATTAAAAACAATGGCTTAGAAGAAAATTTTCAAACCTTAGAAAAGTAGACAACTTCCTAAAGAAAGGAAACAGTTTAAAAATTCAATTGTACATAACTCATTAAAGCAAAGTCAAAGGACATTCACATTGAAAGACCACTTGAGAATCAGACAAGCAAAACAATTCACCAGAAAAAGAGAGCTTGAAAAGAAACTTTAAGAATCACTGCCATCCCATAATAATATAACAATATGAAGAGCATCAGTGCCATATTTGAGAAGATCATAAAAGAAAATTGCTTAGAAGTATTGGAATCAGAAGACAAAATGGTACTCACCAGAATCCAAATGATATTACCAAAGAGAGCCATAGGTTTACTACCCACCAAAAATGAGGTTATCAAATTTTAGAGCCACCAACTTAAAAATAAAGCATTTTAAGAAATGGAGTATTGGGGCGGCCAGGTAGCACAGCGAGTCAGAGCACCGGCCCCAATGTCGGGATGACCTGGGGATTGAATCCGGGCTCAAATACCTAGCACCACACCCAGAAATAACTGGCCGTGTAACCTTGAGCAAGTTACTTAACCCCAATTGCTTTAAAAAAAATGGAGTATGGTTGATAATGTCCAAAGTCAAAGAAAAGTCAAGTTGGATAAGGAGTGAGGAAAAGAAAGTGAATTTCTCAATTAAAGGCATAAGGTGAGCTATGAAAAAGCTATCTCAGCAGAATGGAAATAGAAAAATTTAGATATTAAGTAACTCATAAGTGAGTAGATCGTGAAGGAGTGTAGTCACCAGATATAGATTTATCTTTCCAGAAATTTGGCAGTGAAATAGAGAAGAGATATAAAACAAAAAAAATTCATAGAAAGTTTTTTTGTTTGCTTGCTTCCTTTGTTTTTCTTTGGATTTTTAGACTAAGAGCATTTTAAAGTATACAGTGAGATAATGGGAAGAGAGACTGAAGAGGTATAAAAGGGAATGATTGATGGAGAAGTGACTGGTATTGACCTTTGTAAGTTCAAAAAGGAGAAGTAAGAAAGAGAAATATCACAAACAAAAAAGAGGAGAGGAGAGAGTATCCAGGAGGAGAGGGAAATTGATAATAACAACTGCTACAGAAAGGTCAAAAAGGATGAGGATTGAAAAAAGGTTATCAGATTTTTTTTTTGTATTTACTACATACACTGTATATATGTATTTATGTACATATTATCTTCCTCAGAATATAAATTTCAGAGCATAGTTTTTTTTTTTTAATTTTTGTCTTTGCATCTCCATTGCCTGTACAGTTCCTTGGAAATAGCAGATATTTAATAAATGCTTGTTTGACTGATTAATCAATCGATTGATTGACATAGCAATTATATCATTGGTAAATTTGGGGAGAAAAATTTCAGTTGATGAAATAGTAGGACAACTTGAAAAGACTTTGAGAATTAAGAGGGAAAAAAGTGGAAACAAGTATAGGAAGCTTTTTCTAGGGATTTATCTATGACAGGAAAGAAATATAGGAAAACTTGAGAGGAGAGTGGGGTCAAGTGAGAGTTGTATTTTTTTTCAAGATGGAGGAAAGCCAGTCATATTTTGAAGCTGCAGTGAAGGGATCAGAAGATAGAGGGAGACAGAAGATTAACATGAAATACAATCCGCCAGAGTAGAGTAGATGGAACAAGTGATGATCCCATTCCCAAGAGGTGTTAATCCAACTTTGCTAGGGCCTCAGTTTCCCTTCTATTTCTATCTAGAACCCATAGAGTTTTAGACTAAATAGCTACTTCTCTCATAGATTAAAAGCTAAAAGGAAACTGAGAGGTATTCAATGGCAATATCATAATCTTTAAGAAGAGGAAACTGAAGCACAGAAAGTGATAATCCAGAGTCACGCAGTTAGTAAGTGTCAAAGGTAGGATTTGAACTTTTCTTTCTGATTCCAAGTTCAGTGCTCTATCCATGATAGTGCACTACGTCTCTTGTCAGGGTGAATTATTCCAGATGCCCCATGGACAAGGCAGGTGCTATATTTGTCTTCTATGAAAACAAATGATAAATAAATCTAAAGCATGTAGTATCAGCAGATGGCTAGCCTTGTTTTGATGGTTAACCTTAGCTGGATGGTTAGCTTAAATTATTTTTTTTCCTGGAGAACTGTCAAGTGTGGAAAATTATTCTCTGTCTTGAGACATGATGACTTCATCCAGTCAGAACTGCTCAGTGTGACGAGCACTTTGCTTTGAGGGCCTCTTAAGGAAAAAGAGCAACAAACTGGCAGAATATGTAAAACAGCTAAGAGGAAGATTATTGAAAATCTCCTTCATGTTGTGCCCCTTTAAAATATTGCCTGGAAATGAAATTTAATTAATCTTGTTTTCCTAATATATTTAAAATAATGTTCAACCATGAATATCTCATAGAATAATTAAGACCATGTAGACTATGAATATTTTTCCTGTAACTGTGCTTTATCAGAGTAGCCAGTCATGATTTTGTATGTGCTGGCTATGATAAAAATGGCTGTTTGAAACACAAGAAAATTTAGTTGTTTGTTCATTGTTGTTTTGTCCAGACCTTTTATTTCATCATTATAGGGGCTACTCAGTGTAGAAATTCCCTCAACCATATAAATAAGGTCAGTCTGTGGCTGTCTTTGAGAACTGACATTCAGTAATTTTCCCAGAGTCTCTCAGCTAGTATATGTCAGAAGCAGGACTTGAACTCAGGATTCCCTGATTCTTCTTCTATGCTATACCACACTGCCTCTAATGAGGGAAATAGTCACATAATTTTGAGAATAGTATACATGTTTGAAAGAACATCATAAACAGAGTCTGAGAATAAACTATATGTCCAGGGACCAGAACTTTATAGTAAAAGAATTCTCTAAATCAGAACTACCAGGCTATTTTCTGACTAATCCCAATTAACTTACAATCTGTTTTTACAGTTATATTTCATTCCATTAACTTTCATTTAAAAATTGTACAGAAACTCTTCAAAGATTTTTAGAGTTAGAATGTCCCATGTTAAAAGAAAAATAGTCAAAAGGAGGAAAGATTGAGAGGAAAATATACAAAATTTATAGTCATATGACCTATGTTAACATTCTGACTCTTCTGTTTAATACCTATATAAACTTGAGGCAATCATTTTACCTCTCTGGTCCTTTATTTCTTCATCCATACCATCCACAGGCTAAAACACAACTGGTTGGATTAGACCCCAGGGCTTTCAGATTGCATTGTGATTTATCAGGGCTCATTGCTTGGAGACAGCTCAACTTCTTAAAAGGGTAAATAGGCTCTCAAAAAGCAGGCTGTCTTCATTAGTTCATCACCTTTATTTTGTCATCCTGAGGAAAATTTAAAATTATGGCAATATTTATAGCTCTAAAGTATAAAAGGAGTGCCCATAGTAAAATATGAATCAGGTATAGAAAAGAATCATAGTATGAATTGCAAAATGATTAGAACAGAATTTTGCATCCTAACTTATACTACTATTGTGGTTATCTGGGAGCCAATTAAAACCTCATTAAGACATTTAAAAAGGTTTTTTTTCAGGAATGCTAATTACCCATGTTACATTTTACAGTGGCATTGAATGTTCAATCAGCTGAACTTGGTCCTTCCAATGACCTCTTATCAATGGCAACTCTTCCCTTACTACCAGCCTATTGTGGTTTAGGCACTCTATAACCTTGCTCTTTAGATGTCACAAAATGGTAAAATGCTAACTCCAATAATTGTAATCTCTGAAGATATTTTGATGCTCATGAGGTCAATCCTAAAGGAAGGAAACATAACAGAGGCAAAGATAGCTAAGAGCCCTCTTGCTACCCATTGAGTAGAATTCCCTCTCCAAATGGGATTGAAGGCCCCTACTGCCATTATGTTGAAACAGAGAAGGGCCATCCTTCTCCATGCCTCACTGAGATCACACATTGTAACCTGGAGTCATATCCCAGAAGGTACCAAGAATAAGCCACTTATTCTTCTAAGAGGTAGTACACCTAGTATCATTAGCTCATAAAGCTCAGTAGTTAATTGCCAGACTTTCAGTAGAACCAGAAGTTGGGCCCCAGAACTCCCACATGGTTCACCAGAAGCAAGCAGAGAATATCTGTTCATGCTAGGAGTGGGGGAGAGAAGGGAAGAAAATTAAAATAGAAAAGGCAGAGTAATAGGTGGTGGTTACTTGTTAGCCATAGGTGTAGTAATGGGTGGAAGATGAGTTATAATGTTAACATTCTTGGACAAGACCCAGGATTATAGGCTCTTAGTCACTCTAACCTTATCCTCTGCCATGGCTGATGCCAGAGCCTGGTTGGGGTGGGTGAAAGTGCACCTACTCCTCCCCACCTCCAGGTGATAACTGATGACAAAAAGAAGACAGAGAAGCTGGATTTTTATGTTCCTCCTGTTTTATCTGTTAATTAGAATTATTTTTGGCCTCTCTAGAAAGATAAGAAACAAAATGGCTAACAAAGAATTCATACCTAAAGTAAATAGGAAAATAGTAAATGAAGACCTAACTGCCCTTGATTAGCTCAAGTCAACAAACACAGATGAACATGGACTCTGAAAAAAATGGCAGACATGTTTTTTTTTTTACTAGATTTAGTGATCTTTGAAAGACTGTGGAGAAGGAGTACTCCAGTGTGAAAATTTTCTCTGATTCTCAAAAAGGGTAAGAAAATAAAATCTGCAAACTATAGAGCAATATAGACTTTTATTTCTGACAAGATTTGAGAAAATATTAAAGGAAAGATTAGTGATGATCTAGAAAAGGAAAGAATGAACTTAAAAATCCAGCATGATTTCACCAAGCACAATAAAACAAAAAGGAGAGAGAGAGAGAGAGAGAGAGAGAGAGAGAGAGAGAGAG
>NW_027185616.1:6127978-6139605 GCF_028583685.1 Petaurus breviceps papuanus | reverse complement strand
AGAGAGAGAGAGAGAGAGAGAGAGAGAGAAATAGTGGTAAAACATTACAAAATCCAGGACATAAACAAATAGAAAAAAAATTTTTTACTACTGTGTTAAACTTACTGTACACTTTAAAACTGGGCATAACACTTGGCCATTTCATTTCTCTTTTTCTTGTATTGAATTTTTATGTTTGGTAAATTCATGATATAAAAAATTAAAGACAAAACAAAATGATGAACACATTTCCTTCCTCTCGGTAGAGAGGGACCATGAATGCAGAATAACATATATGGACAGATTCAGGTATTGTGTTAGTTCTGATGTAACTAGTTGTTGTTATTGTTATTGTTGTTTCTGCTGCTGCTGCTGTTACAATAGATAGCTTTGTGAAGGAAGGAAGAGGCAGGGTATATCTGGAAATGATTATATTGTGAAAAAATGGAAACAATCTTTTTTTAGAAAACCAGATCATTTCAGACTAACTGAATGTCAATTTTTGTCAGGGTTATCAGACTGATAGATTGGGGAATACGTTATCTATAGTTCACCTGTATCTTAGCAAAGCATTTAACAAAATGTCTCATGTTATTATTGAGGAAAAAATGGAGTTTTAGACAATATGACAATTTTGTGAATTCAAAACTGGTTGAATGCCAAGACCCAAAGAATATACATGAGTGATTCAAAGCCACAGATCTAAAGACAGGGAAATCTTAGAGATTATATAGTCAAACGCTCTAATTTTATAGAGGAGGTAGCTGAGGCCTAGAGAAGTTAAACAACTTGCTCAGGTACTCAGGTAATAAGAAGCAGAACTGGATTTAAAATTTAAGTTCTGTGATGCTAAGTTCAGCACTCTTTTCACCACACCATGCTGCCTACAACATGGAAGGAAATTATTGTGGAATGCTTTGAGGATCTGTCCTTGGTCCTGTATTGTTTCACATTTCTATCACTGACTTGGATAGAGGCATAGATGGCACACCTACTGCACTTTCAGATAACACAAAGTTGAGAGAGACAACTAACATATTGGATGGGAAAATGGAAATTCAAAATGGTCTTGATAGGCTAGAATATTTTGAAGAATCTATGAAAATGAAATTTTTTTTATTAAATAAGTAGTCTTATTTAATAAAAAATATTTTTAGGGTTTAGAAAATCAATTTCACAAGTACAACTTGGGAAAGCTAGATAGCAATTTATCTGAAAAAGATCTGAGAGTTTTAGTGTAGTGTAAATTCAATATGAGTCAATAGTGTTATATGGTAACCAAGTAAACTACTATGATTTTAGGATACATTAAGAGAAGTATGGCTTCTAGAAATAGAAAGGTGATTGTCTCAACATGTTCTGCCTCAGTCAGACCTAATATGGAGTACTGTGCTTAGTTTTGGTTGTCATGTTTTAGAAGAATACTGATAGTCTGAAGATTGTCCAGAGGAAGGCAACTGATATAGATAAGGCCTAAGAGTTCATAGCATGTGAGAAGCCATTGAGAGAAGTGGGGGTGTTTGGCCTAGAGAAGGAAAATATTTATGTGGGATTTGATCATTATATTCAAATATTTCAAGAACTGTCACCTGGGTCTAGCCATACTAGGTCTTAAACTGTATTATAATGGAACAATCATCAAAACTACTTGGTACTGGCTAAAAAATAGAATGGTGTATCAGTGGAATAGGTTAGGTATACAAGACACAGTAGTCAATGTCTACAGTAATCTACTGTTAGATAAACCCAAAGAATGCAGCTTCTGGGATAAGAACTCATCATTTCACAAAATCTGCTGGGAAACTGGAAAATAGTATGGCAGAAAATGGGCATAGACAAACATCTTGCACCATATACCAAAATAAAGTTAAAATGGGTTCATCATTTAGATATAATGACTGATACTATAAGCAATCTGGGAAAGCAAGGAATAGTTTAACTGTTAGAATTATGGAGAAAGGAAGAATTTATGACCAAACAAGAAATAGAGAGCATTACAAAATGCAAAATGGATAATTTTGATTACATTAAGTTGAAAAGTTTTCATACAAAGTCAATGCAACCAAAATTAGGAGGGAAGCAGAAAATTGGGAAAGAATTTTTACAACCAGTTTATCTTATAAAGGCCCCATTTTTGAAATATACAGAAAACTGATTCAATTTTATAAGGAAAGAATACATTTACCAATTGATAAATGGTCAAAGGCTATGAACAAGCAATTTTCAGAGGAAGAAATTAAAGATATCTATACTCATATGTAAAAAATGCTCTAAATCACTATTGATTAGAGAAATGCAAATCAAAACCACTCAGGTACCACATCTTACCCATCAGATTGGCTAACATGACAGAACAGGAAAGTTATAAATGCTGGAGAAGATATAGGAACATAGAAACACTAATGCATTGTTGGTGGAATTATGAACTGATCCAACAATTCTGGAGGGCAATTTGGAGCTATACCCAAAGAGCTATAAAAATTTGCATATTGTTTGACCCAGCAATACCACTTCTAGTGTTGTATCCCAAAGAGACCAGACAAACAGGAAGAGGACCCACATGTACAAAAAAAATTATTACAGCTCTTTTTTGTGGTGACAAAGAATTGGAAATTGAGGGGATCCCCATCCATTGGGGGATGGCTGAACAAGTTGGGGTATATGAATGTAATGGAATACTATTGTGCTATAATAAATGAGAAGATGGACTGCATAATAACCTGGAAAGACTTAGATAAACTGATGCTGAATGAGGAGAGCAGAACCAGGAGAATATTGAACACAATTATAGACACATTTTATCTGTGATGACTAACTTTGATAGTCTTGGCTCTTCTCAGCAATGCAGGATTCTAAGACAACTCCAAAAGACTCATGACGGAAAAAGCTATCCACATCCAGAAAAAAAATTATGGAGTATGAATGCAGATTGAAGGAAACTATTAGCTCTCTCTCTTTTTTTCTTTCTCATGATTAATTCCATTGGTTATAATTCTTTTTTACAACTTGACTATTGTGAAAATATGTTTAATGTGAAAGTTTATGTAGAACTTACATTGGATTACATGCCATCTTAGGGAAAGGAGAGAGAGGAAGAGAAAATTTGGAACTCAACAACTTGTGAAACTGAATGTTGTAAACTAAAATTAAATAAATTTAAAAGGAAAAAAAAAGAGTTGTCATCTGGAAGAAGGATTGGACTTGTTCTGTTGAATCCTAAAATCAAAAATATAAGTGATTCTACCTAGATGAAGGTAGAAAAAATACAAATTTAAGCTTGATCTTAAGGAAAATTTTCTAATAATTAGACATCCAAAAATGGGAAATTTCCACAGGGGGTAATAGGTTCTCCCTCACTGGAAGTCTTTAAGCAAAAGCTGATGACCACTTCCCAGTTAGATTGTAGAGAAGATCCATATTCAGGTGCATTTTGAACTGAACAAGCTCAAAGATCATTTGAATTTTGAGATTTTGTGATTATGTTAGATTGCCCAGGATGACATGACTGGATAAAGAACTCTAGATTCAGAATAAGAACACCTGGTTTAAATCTTTTCTCTGCCTTTTACTGGCTATGTGACCTCAAGTAATTCATTTCCATACATTTAGAACTGAAAGAGATTCTCAAGGGCATCAAGTCATTTTATACATGAGGAAACTAAGTCGTAAATGTGTGAAGTGATATGCCCACAATCTCATGAATATTGTGTAGCACAGTCAAAATTAAAATCTAGATCATTTTGCTCCATATCCATCATTCTCTCCACCATAACACACTACTATTCTCTATTTCTAGAAACATTTGGATATGTACTAGTGATGGAAGGAAGGCAATGTGGCATATAAGAAAAAGTTCTGGCTCTGGGGTCAGAAAGCCTATGTACAAATCCTGCCTCTGACACATACTATCCATGTGACCTTGGATAACCACTCTGAACCTCAATTTCCTCATTTCTAAAATGAAAGAGTTAGACTAGATAGTGTCTGGAGTCCCATAAGGCCTTTTCCCTTTTCTTTTTTGGTCATGAAATCAAATCCCTAATTCCTGAAAGGAAAATAAAATTCCATGGCAGGACCTACTTTCCCCTTGTATTTCATATTTGTAAAAATGAAGCATTTGGTGCAGATGGCAGATCCTTTATTCCAGTGTCTCCTCCCAATTGGAATATCAGTGTTTATTAGTGATATTTCTGTGTCATTTTAGGGTTAAAAAGTACTTTCATCCTAAAAGTCCTTCCATATAAGTAGATCATATTTAAGTAATCTTCAACCTCTAAATACATTCCCTGATCCTGAAATCTAGGATGTTTTCTTCTTCTCTCCTGATGACCTCTATATTATATTTACTGTGTTAATGCAGTACTACTACTCATATGTAATCAGGACTGGCAGGGAAGCCAGGAAAATTTCTTATTATGGTAAATAGTACTCATGTGGCTAACTCCAATCTTGACTTACATTTACAGGAATGAAAAAAAAATTTGTCTTGTTTTTGTAAGACAAGCTTGACAGCTGTTCATTCTCTACTGAGTGGTAATGAGAATTACTCAGTGATTGACTCTTAACTAATGGAACCTATTGGCAGAATGACTTTGCATATTCGTGAAGGAGACACTACATTTCACAGAGTCCACCGAGGGCATTGGGTTCACCTTTATCTGAAAAACTGAAGGATCTCAATATATGAATCATAGCCTTAGAGCTAGAAGGGATCTTAGTGATCATATAATACATTTTTAACACATAAAGATATGGTACTCCTGGGAAGCAAAGAGATTTGGCCATGATAACATAATTAATTAGTGGCAGAGCTAGGTCTTGAACAGAGGTTTCTTGGCTCTTCCAGAGATATAACAAAATCAGTTCTGGCATTTAGAACATGAGTCTCTGATACCCTACTAAGTTACTACTATAACTGGCATAAAGATGACCTTGCGTTCTTCAGGCTAGAAGACTGTGAATTTAGGAAGGTTTACCAAGTTGGAAAGGTTTTAAGTACAAGTCTAGCACTGGACTGTATCTATCATACAAGGACTAACCTGAAAAATTTCAGAGAAGTCTATTTCCAAAGATTGGAAGCTAGTGAAGAATTTGGGGGTCAATGAAACTCATGAATATAATTTTCTAAGGCTTAGAGGGGTTACAACCTCTGCTGCTCAAGCCCATGAAATCATAGCATATTGGACTTCAAGTGAAGAAGACCTAGGTTCAAATCCTGCCTCTTACACTTATTTGCTGTGTGACCATGAGCAAGTCCCTTCACCTCTCTGAATAAGCCTTAGTTTATTCACCTGAAAAATGAAGATACTCCCTAAAACCCAGTCAAACTGATCTTCTTTCTGTTTCTCACACATAGTACTCCATCATTAGTCTCCATGCCTTTGTACAGCCTATCTCCAAGACCTAAAATGTACTCCCTACTCACCTCTACCTTATAAAATTCCTAGTCTTCTTCAAGACTCAATCCAGGCATCACCTTGTTCAAAACAGCACCTTTCTTTATCATTCAGGTTCTAGGACCTTCTCCCTTATCACATTGTATCTATTTTGTATATAGACTTATGTGTATATGTTGCCTCACCCAAAAGAATATAAGTTCCATGGGAGCAAGGATGGTTTCACTTATGTCATTGTATCCCTAGTGTCAAGAACTGCACCTGGCACATAGTGGATGTTTAATAAATACTTGTGGATTGATGTCCATGAAGAGTCCTTCCAATTCTATGAAAATCCTCTTAAATTATAAGCAGTCCCACCATCTCACATGGAAAAATACCTGACTTGTCTGGCAGATGCCTAACCTCACTGAACTCCCTATATTTTCCTTTTCTGAAGCAGGACTTCCTCTAGTTGAGGGACAAACTGTTACATGATTTACTTAACTAGAACACTTAAGCAGTATCCCAGCCCAGAAAGAGTTAAGTGGCCCTTCAGCAACTTACACAACTTTATCCCCAAAGTCTTCAATGTTTTATTAAGTCTTTTGGGATACCCTACATAGCACTTATTTCATTAAATTTATGACCAGCAATGTTCTCAGCCTTTTAGCATATTTCTGACAAAAAATAAGTCATGGGGAAAGGTTGGCTTGTGTAAGAATAATTTTTACCCTTTACTCAAATGATCACAAAGTCTTAAAGGAAACCAAATCTGCAGGAGGTAGCTTCAGTTGCCTTCACTGCCATAGTCTCAGGTCAAACTAAATTGGTGATTTTACAAATTAGGATAATTGGGCTGGTGAAGGTTGTAGTGGGTTCCACAATACCTACTACCAAATGTAATAGGCAGACAAGAGGTATTTACTAAGTTTTTACTATGTTCCAGACACTCTGCTGAGTGCAGGGGATGCAAATACAAGCAAAATAAAAGAGTCTCAATTCTTACAATGTAATGGGAAAACACAACATATTAAAAGGCAGCTGAAAAGCAGAAATGGGATGGGAGAAAGAGGTATTGCACTAGAGTAGGATGGCTAAGTCCAGAGAAAGAGGGATGGGGCTTTTCATAAAATGGAGAGTCTGAGAACTCACAAACAGTAGAAGAGACCCACAGGAGCAGAGTTAGGAGGCAGCTGATCCATAGTGATTACATCTGGAGAATGACAGATGCCTGATCTGGTGTTCTTCCCCAAAATGGAAGTTCAAGGAAGAATTCTCCTCTGGGAGGAGGGACCTAGAACTTATAGACAAAAAGGGACCTAGCTCCTTAAAGAAATCCCAATGCTTAAATCTCAAAGCAGCTTGAATGCTTCTGCTGGAATATCCTCCGAGGATATACATAGGCCCAAGTAGTACATCTAATATGTATTTGGACCATGTAAGACCATTATAAATGGGAAGGCATACAAGGACTCTTCTAATTTACACAGGTTAGATAAGGCAATATTCAGCAGAAGCCAAAGCCATCTATCCTTTAGAAACTTAACACTTAGGGACTTCATTGATGAAGGTCTTTACTTCTTTTAGGTTCCAAGGGTTTATTTTAGACACTTCTAGCAGAATCCTTTGAGCTGTCATGTGGCTACATCAGGTTGGTGTGTTATTGTGGAAAAGTCTGACAAGTGTCCCTACATGGTTGATTTACCTTGGCATATGCAGTTATTTTTAGCAGGATCTGAGAAAACAATCAAACTCCAGATGTTTCTGTGCTCTTCTCACCAAGAAGATTCACTGAAGTTTGCTTTCTTCTCTACATTATTTCTGCTTGGGTGTTTTCTGAAGACATAGAAGCCAATGGGTGCAACTTCTGACATTTTAAAAAGTCTTTGGCTATTGAATTAAAGTTTCATAAGTCAGCTGAGAGACAACATAAACTTTTTGTTGGTAGCTCTTGATCTATGGAAAGGAGTATATATATATATAAGACACTTTGCAACCTTAAAATACTGTGTAAATGTTAGCTACTATTATTATTAAAGAGTATATACATTCCAGCCAAATTGTGCAGAAAGCATGTCATTCTTCTATTGACATTTATTATATTGATATGCCAATTGCCATGAAAATTCATGAGGTATAATGGATAGAAAATTATTTGGAGTCAAGAACACCTGAGTTCAAATCTAACCCCTGACACATGCTAATGGCCAAACAGTTCCAACAGCTTATTCACTGGCCCACCCACAATATATTCCATCTTCCATCTTCCATCTCCCTACCATTGCACTGGCTGTCAACCATACTTGCAGTGTTCACCCTTCTTACCTTAGCTTCTCAGAATCCCTATTTCCCTTCAAGACATAACTTAGTTGCCATTTTCTCCCATGGAAACCTTTCCTGAATAGCCTTCCCCCAACTACTAAGATCTTTGCAATAAATCCTGTATTAATTTTATTGCACTAAATACATATTATTTATGTAATTACATATACACATACTGTCTCCCCCAAATGAAGGAAAGCTTTTTGAGGGCAAGGGCTATTTCATTTTTTTTCTTCTTATAAACAGTACTGTAGGCAGTTCCTGACACATAGTAAGTGCTTAATGTATGCTTGGCAATTGATCAATTAATATCTATAGTTCAGTTGTCTCATTCTAAAGGTGAAGGAACTGAGAATTAAAATGGGTATTTGCCCAATGTCACATAGCTAGTTGTTATATAACTAGAACTTGAATCCAATCCCCCTAACTTCCCAATACTTCTTTCAGGGTATTATCACACTGCCTCCCTCTGTCTCCATTGCCAACACATTGTCCCACATACCAAAGAAGCACCAGACTTCATATTTATAAGTACTAAAGATTATCTTCTCTCCTTTTCCTTTTGTAGGATCATTACTATATGTAAGTGCCACCTTGTAGCACAATATAACCCAGCTTAAAAAGTCTTTTATTTTTTGTAAAATGTTAGCCCAATACCTCACTAATCCTGCAACCTCACAATTCTAAGAATCAAAATGACTTACTGGTAGTAATACTTTACTAGAAAGTTTCAATAAGAGATTCCATGGAAGCTTAAGCAGGCCCAGTGCCACCAAATCACCCCTGGAGACTTGCAATAGCCCATGGCAAAGAACTATGAAACCACAAACAGGACTAAATGCACTATTAGAAGCCTTTTGAATGGACCCCCTGAGATCAGGGGATCTAGACGATTTCTCACAGTTTCATGACTCTGCAAGTCAGCCAAGAAAGAATCCTTGGGGTTCATCCACAGCAGGACCAATACAAAAAAGTCTAGAAAGGGTTAGAATGAATTTGTGGATAATAGCCCCATGGAGGATGATTACAAGGGAGTTAGAGACATTCAGTGTACAAGCCTCTAACTTCTGAGCAAGAACAAATGTACAGTAGCAGAGTAACTGAGTGCTTATATTGTGGTTTGAGGAGTTCTAGGAAGATCCCTGAGCCTAGCACTATCTTCTTCTCCCAGAAGTCATAGTACCACTAATTCTACCATGAGCAAATCATTCCTTTGGGTTAAACATTGTCCTCTCCCTAGATTCCTTTTTTTTTTAAGGAAAATAGCCTCAAGAAGGGAATAAGAGATTGTCATCAACACCTTTGTGATCGCATCAGCTCCAATGGAATTAATTATCAGCTCTATGCTGAAGATTTTGAAACCTATCTGTCTTGCCCCCAAGCTCTCTGTTGATATTCAATTTCATATTTCCAGCTACCTTTCAGACATCTCAAACTAGATGTCTAATAGACATCTTAAACTCAACATATCTAAAACCAATTTCAGTACCTTTCCTTCTAACCACCCTTCTCCCCCCGCCCCTGCACTTTCCCTATTACTATTTCCCTATTCCCTATTTCCCTTTAACACCATCCTTCCAGTTCCTCAGGCATGAAATGTGGATATCATCTTCAATTCCTCACTATCTCTCACTCCCCCTCCCACCTCATATTCAATTTGCTGCCAAGGTCTGTCAATTTTACCATTGCAATATCTTTCAAATATGCTTCCTTTTCTTCTCTGACCTTGCCATCTCTGTGGTACAGGCTCTCATCACCTCACACCTGTGCTGCAATAGCAATAGCCCTCTCCGCCTGCCTCGAGTTCCTTCCTATTTCAATCCATCTTCCATTTGACCAATAAAGTGATTTTCAGGTCCAATCATGTCACACACACACACACATAAACACACAGACACACACACCACAAAACAACACACTGAACAAACCACAGTGGTTTTCTATGACCTCCATGATCGAATACAAAAATTTCTATTTGTATTCAAAGCCTTTCATAACCTAGCCCCTCCTAACTTTCCAGTTTTCTTACACCGTACTCCCTGATATGTACTCTTTGATCCAATGTCACCGGACTCCTTGCTATTCCATAAACAAGATATTACATCTTTGAGTCTTGGCATTTTTTCCAGTTATCCCCCATACCTGAAATTCACTTTCTCTTAAGTCTATCTACTGACCTCTCTGATTTCCTTTAAGTTCCAATTAAAATCCCATTTTCTACAGGAATCTTTTTCCAATCTCTCTTTTTTTTCCACTTAAGAGTATTTTTTCTCATAAATACATGTAAAGATAGTTTTCAACACTCATTTTTAAAAGATTTTGAGTTCCAAACTTTTCTCCCTTTCTTCCTGTTCAGTCCCCAAGCACACACCCCCACCAAGATAGCAAGCAATCTGATCTAGGTTGTACATGTACAATCATGTTAAGTTTATTTCCACATTAGTCATGTAGTAAAAGAAGAATCAGAACAAAAAGAAAAGACCACAAGAAAGAAAAAAAAAGTGAAAATAGTGTGTTTCGATCTTAATTTAGACTTTTTAGTTCTATCTCTAGATGTGCATAGCATTTTCCATCATGATTCTTTTAGAACTGTCTTGGGGGTGGCCAGGTAGCACAGCAAGTAAGAGCACCGGCTCCAGTGTAAGGATGACCTGGGGATCGAATCCCGGGCTCAGACACTTAGCACCCACCCAGAAACACCTGGCAGTGTAACCTTGAGCAAGTTACTTAACCCTGTTTGCTTAAAAAAAACTGTCTTGGATTATATTGCTGAGAAAGAGCTAAGTCAATCATAGTTGATCATCACACAATGTTGCTGTTACTATGTACAAGGTTCTCCTGGTTCTGCTCACTTCAACCAACATCATTTCATGTAACACTTTCCAGGTTTTTCTAAAGTCCACCTGCTCATCATTTCTTAGAGCACAATAATATTCCATTGCATTCATAAACCAAAAATTGTTCAGCAATTCCCCTATTGATGGGCATCCCCTCGTTTCCAATTCTTTGCTACCACAAAGAAAGCTGCTATAAATATTTTTTACATTTGGGCTCTTTTCTCTTTTATGATCTTTTTGGG
The DNA here is from genome assembly GCF_028583685.1 of Petaurus breviceps papuanus. Lineage (NCBI taxonomy): Eukaryota > Metazoa > Chordata > Mammalia > Diprotodontia > Petauridae > Petaurus > Petaurus breviceps. The sequence goes on along the minus strand of NW_027185616.1, from coordinate 6,128,847 downwards.
ATACAAACCTAGTAGGGGTATTGCTGGATTGAAGGATATACACAATTTGATTCCCTTTGGCATAGTTCCAGATTGTTCTACATAACAGGGGGATCAGTCCAAAACTCTACCCAGCAATCAGCAATGCATTAGTGTTACAATCTTCCCACATCTTCAACATTTATCATTTTTCTTTTCTGTCATATTAGCCAATCTCATAGGTGTAGGGTAGTACCTCAGAGAAGTTTTAATTTGCATTTCTCTAATAGTGATAGTGATTTAGAGAATTTTTTTATATGACCATAAATAGCTTTAATTTCTTCATCTGAAAACTGCTGTTCATACCATTTATCATTTGGGGAATGACTTGTATTCTTATGAATTTGACTCAGTTCTCTATATATTTTAGAAATGAGGCCCTTATCAGAAGCATTGGTTAGAAAAATTGTTTCCCATCGTTACACTTTCCTTTTAATCTTGGTTGCACTAGTTTTAATTGTGCAAAACTGCTTAAATCTAATGTAATCAAAATTATCCATTTAGCATTTTATGCTTTTTAGCTCTTGTTTGGTCATAAATTCTTCTCTTCTCAATAGATATGGCAGAAAAACTATTTCTAGATCTCCTAATTTTCTTATGGTATCACCTTTATGTCTAAATCATGTACCCATTTTGAACTTATCTTGGTATACAGCATGTGATATTGCTCTATGCCTAGTTTTTTTCTCTTTTTTATTTTTTAGTTTACATCATTCATTTCCACAAGATGTTCAGCTACAAATTTTCTCCGCATTTTCCCCTACCCACCACCCCAAAACAGGAATCCCACTGAATATCCACTCGATGGATCTCTGTGCCCCAATGCCTGTATATCTCATTTCCCAATTACA
>NW_027185616.1:6127429-6127878 GCF_028583685.1 Petaurus breviceps papuanus | reverse complement strand
TCCCCCCCAGGCTGCCTTCCCTCTCTTCCCCCTCCCCTCTACTGTCCTGTAGAATGAGATACCCTATTTAGTGTATATGTCATTCCCTCCCTAAGCCAAATTCAATGAGAATAAGGTTGACTCATTCCCTTTTGCCTTCCTGTTCTTCCCCTCCATTGTAACAGTTTTCCTTTGCATCTTCTATATGAGATAATTTACCCCATTCTGTCTCTTCCCAACTCGTCTCATTATATTCCTCTCTCACCTCTTATTTTTACCTTTTAAGTATCATTCCTTCCTATTAAATTGGTCCTGTGCCCTCTATCTATGTATACCTGTACACATATATGCACACACTCACATATGTATTCATACACCCATATACCCTCCTATATAGACATACATATGTATGTATACATATATATATATATATATATACATTTCTATTCCCTTCAACCATTCTCATACTG
>NW_027185616.1:6040598-6127029 GCF_028583685.1 Petaurus breviceps papuanus | reverse complement strand
TCCCCCCCAGGCTGCCTTCCCTCTCTTCCCCCTCCCCTCTACTGTCCTGTAGAATGAGATACCCTATTTAGTGTATATGTCATTCCCTCCCTAAGCCAAATTCAATGAGAATAAGGTTGACTCATTCCCTTTTGCCTTCCTGTTCTTCCCCTCCATTGTAACAGTTTTCCTTTGCATCTTCTATATGAGATAATTTACCCCATTCTGTCTCTTCCCAACTCGTCTCATTATATTCCTCTCTCACCTCTTATTTTTACCTTTTAAGTATCATTCCTTCCTATTAAATTGGTCCTGTGCCCTCTATCTATGTATACCTGTACACATATATGCACACACTCACATATGTATTCATACACCCATATACCCTCCTATATAGACATACATATGTATGTATACATATATATATATATATACATTTCTATTCCCTTCAACCATTCTCATACTGAGAAAGTTTCATAAGTTACAATTATCTTTTTCCACATAAGAATATGAGTAGTTCAACTTTGATGAGTTCTTTATGATTTCTTTTCCCTGTTTACCTTCTCATGCTTCTCTTGCTTCTTGTATCTGAATGTCAAATTTTTTATTCAACTCTGTTTTTTTTCATCAAGAATGCTTAAAAGTCCATTTAATGACCATATTTTCCCCTGAAACATGATACTCAGTTTTTCTGGGTGGGTGATTCTTTGTTTGAATCCCAGCTACTTTGATCCCTGGAATACCATATTCCAAACGCTTTGATCCCTCAGTGTGGAAGCTGCCAGATCCTGAGTTATCCTGATTGTGTTTCCACAATATTGAAATTGTTTCTTGCTGGCTGCTTGTAATATTTTTCTCCTTAATCTGGGAACTACAGAACTTGGCTATAATATTCCTAGGAGTTTCCTTTTGGGGATCTTTCTCAGGACATGATTGGTGGATTCTTTCAACCTCCATTTTGCTCTCTGGTTCTAAAACATCAGGTCAATTTTCCTTGAGAATTTCTTGAAGCATGATTTCTAGGTTTTTTTTTATCATGGCTTTCAGGTAGCCCAATAATTTTTCAATTATCTCTCCTGGATCAATTTTCCAGGTCAGTGGTTTTTCCAATGAGATATTTCACATTGCCTTCTATTTTTTCATTTGTTTGGATCTGTTTAATAGTATTTTAATTTCTCATAAAGTCATTAGCTTCCATTTGCACCAACCTAATTCTGAAGGAATGATTCTCTTCAGTGAGCTTTTGAGATTCTTTTTCCATCTGGCAAATTTGGCTTTTTAAGGCATTCTTGTCCTCATTGCCTTTTTGAGCCTCTTTTGGCATCTGAATTAGTCTATTTTTTAAAGTGTTATTTTCTTCAGTCAGGTTGTTGACTCTCATTTCATAATTTTCTCTCATCGTTCTCATTTCTCTTCCCAATTTTTCCTCCACTTCTCTTATTTGGTTTTCAAAATCCTTTTTAAGCTCCTCTATGGTCTGTAACTAGCTCATATTTGTCTTGGAAGCTTTTGATGTAGGAGTTCTCACTTCACTGTCTTCCTCTTGTTCCATGCTTTGATCTTTTTTGTCCCCAAAATAGGAGTCTAATGTCGGAATGCTCTGTTTGCTTTGCTTCCTTTGCCTGCTCATGTTGCCACTCAATTACTTGACTTTTTTACAGAAAAGGGAGTTTTATCCCAAATAAAGGGCTTTTTGCAGCTGCTGGAGCTATTAGGTAAGTGCCCTCTCTGAAACCTCCACACTCTCTGGCAGACTGTTCTCCCACCCCACGACCTCCACCCTACACAGCAATCCAAATCTAAGCAGGTTAAAGCAAGAGCAATTACCCCTCACACTGGTGGCATAGTCCCCCTAAAATCTGAAGACCCGGAGCTCTGAAACAGCCAAGAGGCAGGTTGGCTGAAGGGTCATGGAGTCTCAGATGCTTCTTGCCCTGAGGGCAAAGGCCGGACCACACTCCCAAATTCCGAGGTCCCAAAGACCACACTGCACTGACTTCTCACTTTGTCCTTAGCATCTATGGGTTGATAGTTCTGGAAACCACCACAGCTGCTGGTTATCTGAAGTCCCTCCAGCCAGGAGCTGGTCAGGCCACCCTGAGGCTAAAACCTCAGGCTTGGGTGGGGCTGGGCTTGGCTCCCAGAGTTCTGTGCTAGCCACTTCCTTCCAACCTGCTGTGCTGTCCTCGGTGGGAGGTTAGCTTCTATCTGTCATTTTGTGGGTTCTGTAGCTCCAAAGTTGGTCTAGAGTCATTTTTTTTAATGAATTGGATGATGTGGGAGCTAGTGCTGCATGGAAGTCCTGTTTCTACTCTGCCATTTTAACTCCTCCCCCTTCTATGCCTAATTTCTGCCATACTATTTTCCAGTTTTCTTAACAGTTTTTGTCAAACAGTGAATCCTTAACCCCAGAAGCTAAAGTCTTTGGGTTTATCAAATAGTAGATTACTCTAGTCATTTACTACTACTGCATCTTGTGTACTTAATCTAATCCACTGATTCACTACTCTATTTCTTAGTCAATACCAAATAGTTTTAATGATTATCCCTTTATAGTATAGTTTCAGATCTGGTACAGTTAGGTCACCTTCCTTTGCATTTTTTTTCCATGAATTCCCTTGATATTTTTGAAATTTTGTTATAATTTTTTCTACCTCTCTAAAATAATTTTAATAGTTTGACTGGTATGATACTGAATAAGTAAATTAATTTAGGTAGAATTGTCATTTTTATTATATTAGCTCAGCCTACCCTTGAGCAACTGGTATTTTTCCAATTATTTAGAAATGCCTTGAGTTGTGGATTTGTCCTGGCAGTTAGACTCCTAAATATTCCATATTGTCTACAATTATTTTCAATGGAATTTCTTTTTCTATCTCTTGCTGCTGGACTTTTTTTTAGCAATATATAGAAATGCTGATGATTTACGTGGGTTTATTTTATATCCTGAAACTCTGTTAAAGTTGTACATTATTTTTAAGCTGGTTTTTAGTTGATTCTTTAGGATTCTCTGAGTATACTGTCATATTGCTCTGATAGCCTATTCTAATTCCTTCCATTTCTTTTTCTTCTCTCATTGCTAAAGTTAACATTTCTAGTCAATATTGAATAATACTGGTGATAATGGCCATCCTTGTTTCATTCCTGATCTTATTAGAAAGACTTCTAGCTTATTCCCATTATAGATAGTTCTTGCTGGTGGTTTTAGACAGATACTACTCATCGTTTTAAGGAAAGTTCCATTTATTCTGATATTCTCTAGTGTTTTTAACAATAATGGGTGTTGTATTTTGTCAAAAAGTTTTTTTTTTCATCTGTTGAGATAATCCTATGATTTCTATTGGTTTTGTTATTGATATAGTCAATTATGCTAATCATTTTCCTAATATTGAATAGCCTGCAATATAGCCTTGCCATAATTTATCAGAACTTGTGCCTATCTGATCTTCAATGACTGCTGGCTCCAGAGTTATACTCCCATGAACATAACAAGTGAAGTTAATTTCTCTATCTCCCTAGGACTCCTTTCCCTGCCTTCCCCTAGTTGCTTGATTCTTTCTTGATTCCTCCATATGCTAATATCCCTCAATCAATTACTTCCTTTTCCTCCAAGGTGGTTTCTACCTGCAACATGAGTCAAGGGACCAGAGATCCATATATGAAAGGAACTGTCTCTGATATGCTTGGTGTGGTGATACTCTGGTAAACTGAGGTCTCAATATAGTCTCTTTTGCTCTGTTCTCAGGACTCTTTTATCTTCCTGGAGGCCATTTGAAGGCTCCCTTATGCAACTCCAGTCTGAGACCCATTGACATAGCTGGGCAAAAAGGCACCATGCCAGAGGCACAGGCCATGGTGGGTCTAGCATTGTCAGCCCTTAGGGCACTGATATCTCCAACTGCCCCCTGCCCCAGCTACCTGGAATGAGGTTGCCCTAGTGGCTCTGTGTAGTGTTCTTGGCTCCAAATTCTTCCCACACATTCATGCCCTATAAGCAGTCTTCCAATTGTACTAGCATATCAATTAAGGCCACCAAATCCCTAGGCACTAGATGTCCTGCTAGGCAGAATTAAAAGTTTTGGTACAAGATCTTTTTTTAAACACTTCCATCATCACTGCATCCTCACAGCCCGAAATGGCTCTCAGTTGGATAAATCCATTTATATAAGCTATCAAAGAGCATCTTCCCTCTCTGGGTTCCATCATAGAAAAATAGAATTGGGTTTACAATGGAGGAAGGGGCAGGTCCAAATGGCCAGGAATTCCACCATAAGATGTTAGTGACTTCTCAGCATATCTCCCCTCCTCCATCAGAGGAACTAGAAACAGAAGGACCATAGATAGATCTGGAACTGGGAAGGAATTGAAAGGTTACCTAGTTCAAACTCTTCATTTAATTATAAATTTATTTTCATTATTATTCTGAGGTTATCCTATAGCAAAAAGAATGGGTATTTGCAAAACAGAACAGAAGAGAAAAAGAAGACTCTACATGAAACTGCAGGTATCTATTATGTACAGCTTATTTTTTTCTTTTTTTTTAGTATATAAGATCAATCTGCAGTTTTCAAAGCAGCCCTGCCTGTCTAGCATTCTTTCTGACCTTCTCTCTGTTTATTTCTCTTCATTTAAAAAAAGATACTTCAATGAACCTCTTTTATTTGGTATTTTTTTCTTGTTACCCTATCTCCATTCCCTTTGCTCTACCAAAGAACCCCTCATTGGAGAAAAAAGAAAAAAAAAGAGCCCTTATAAGAAATGTACACTGTCAAGCAAAATAAATTCCCACATATTTTCTTTTTTTCTAGGTTTTTTTTATTAATTTGTTTGTTTACTTTTAGTTTACAAGATTCAATTCCACAATTCCTTGAGTTTCAAATTGTGTCTACCTCCCTCTGCCCCCCCCCTACATGGCAGCATACAATCAAGTATGGGATCTGCAAATACTTTTACGTTAGACATTAGTCAGGTTATAAAGACGAATTGTGTCAGATGGAATGAAAAATGGGAAAGAGGAAATAAAACCAAAAAAGAAAAAGATCAGGTAGTTTGCTTCATTCTGGATTCAAACTCAGTTCTTTCTAGTTCTTTCTCTGGATGTAGACATCTCTCTCCATCATCAGTCTTTTGGGATTGACTTATATCACTGCATTGATGAGAAGAGTCCAGTCCATCAAAGCTTGTCATAACACATATGTTGTGTCTGTAATTGTGTACAAATTTCTCCTTGTTCTAATCTTCTCAATCCTCATCAGTCAATAAGCCTCTCCAGGTAAATATGAAGTCCATCTGCTCCTAGTTTCTTATAGCACAATAGTATTCCATTACATGCATACCACAACTTGTTCAGCCATTCCCCAATTTATGGGTACCCCCTTAATTTCCAATTCTTTGTCACCACAAAAAGAGCTCCTATAAATATTTTTGTACATATGGATCTTCCTCCCACTTCTATGATCTCTTTGGGATACAACCCTAGAAGTGGTATTGCTGGGTCAAAGGGTATGAAATTATTTATAGCCCTTTGGGCATAAATCCAGATTGCTCTCCAGAAAGGTTGTATCAGTTCACAACTCCACCAGCAATGCATTGGTGTTTCAATTTGCCCACATCCTCTCCAGCATTTGTCATTTTCCTGTTTTGTCATCTTAGCCAATCTGACTGGTGGGATGTGGTACCTCAGAGTTGTTTTGATTTGCATTTCTCTAATCAATAGTGATTTAGAGAATTTCTTCATATACTTTTAGATACCTTTAATTTTTTTCTCTGAAAACTGCCTATTCATATCATTTGACATTTATCAATTGGAGAATGACTTATATTCTTATAGATTTGACTCAATTCTCTTGTAGCAGCAAGCACCCCAGCATTCCCAGGGTCGCTGCCACCACAGGTTCTTGGATCTGCTTTGATAAAGAAAAGCAACTCAAAATGGGTTAACAAGCTTGTTTTAATCAGTCAAATATGTATCATTTACCTAGTTCAGGGGGGAAAGGTCAGCACCCTGAACTTCAAAGTATACAGACAGAATTATCAAGACAGAGAAACAGATCAAGTAGACAGATTTCCAAACTGTCCAACCATTACATCCATACCAAATCAATATCTGGGTTCCAACATCTGGGTTTTTCAAAGCTGAGGCGGGGGGGAGGGCGCTCTCAACAACAGCTTCCCAGAATCCAGATCAAATCACAGAACACTTCACAAAGTGAGCCCCCAAAACAAAGCTACACATCAGGGCTTATATAGCCTTCTCCTAGCTCAGAGAATGTAACAACCTTCTGGACCCACTGGCCAATCAAGAAGTATCTACTGAAAAGCCAGCCTCCCACCCCAGGCTCCAGGTGTACTTTAGGCAGGGAAGATCTTAAAAATTTGCATTCCCATTACATCTCTGTATTTTAGAAATGAGTGCTCTATCAGAGACGTAGGTTGTAAAAATTCTTTCCCAATTTCCCATCTCCCTCTTAATCTTGGTTACATTGGCTTTGTTTGTACAGAAGCTTATCAATTTAATGTAATCAAAATTATCCGTTTTGCATTTTATAATGCTCTCTAATTCTTGTTTGGTCATAAAGTCTTTCCCTTTCCACAAATCTGACAGGTAAACTATTCCTTACTTTCCGAGATTGCTTACAGTATCAAACTTTATACCTAGAACTTGAACCCATTTAGACTTGATTTTGGTATATGGTGTTAGATAATGGTCTAGGCCCAGTTTCTGCCATACTGTAATCCAATTTTCCCAGCAGTTTTTGTCAAATAGTAAGTTCTTATCTGAAAAATTGGGGTCTTTGGATTTATCAAACAATAGATTACTCTACTCATTGACTGCTGAATCTCATGTGCCTAATCTATTCCATTGATCCACTACTCTATTACTCAGCCAGTACAGAGTAGTTTTGATGACTGTTGCTTTATAATACAGATTAAAATCTGGTATAGCTAGTCCACCTTCCCTAGCATTTCTTTTCATTAATTCCCTGGATATTCTGGACCCTTTTTTCTTCCAAATGAAGTTTGTCACTATTTTTTCTATCTCTATAAAGTAATTTTTTTGGTAAATTTATTGGTATAGCACTAAATATATAATTTAATTTAGGTAAAATTGTCATTTTTATTATATTAGCTGGACCCAGCCATGAGCAATTGATATTATTCCAATTAGTTAGATCTGATTTTATTTGTGTGAAAAGTGTTTTGTAGTTGTGTTCACATAGGTCCTAGGTTTGTTTTGGCAGGAAGATTCCCAAATATTTTATAATGTCTACACTAATTTTAAATGGGATTTCTTTTTCTATCTCTTACTGTTGAATTTCATTAGAAATATACAGGAATGCCGAGGATGTATGTGGGTTTATTTTATATCCTGCCACTTTGCCAAATTTATTTATTTTCTCAAGTAGTTTTTTACTTGATTCTCTAGGATTTTCTAAGTATATCATTATATCATCTGCAAAGAGCGATAACTTGGTCTCTTCATTGCCTAATTTGATTCCTTTGATTTCTTTTTCTTCTCTAATTGCTACTGCTAACATTTCTAGTACCAGATTGAACAAGAGAGGTGATAGTGGACACTCATGTTTCAACCCCAATCTTATTGGAAATGCTTCTAGCTTTTCCCCATTACATATAATACTTGCTAATGGTTTTTAATAGATGCTACCTATTATTTTAAGGAAGGCTCCATTTATTGCTATAATTTCTATTGTTTTTAATAGGAATGGATGTTGCATTTTGTCAAAAGCCTTTTCTACGTCTATTAAGATAATCATGTGGTTTCTGCTGTTTTTATTGTTGATATGATCAATTATACTGATGGTTTTCCTAATATTAAACCATCCTTGAATTCCTGGAATAACTCCTACCTGATCAAAGTTGAGAGAAGTTGCTGTAGTCTTTTAGCTAATATTTTATTTAAAATTTTTGCATTTTTTCATAAGGGAAATTAGTCTATAATTTTGTTTCACTGTTTTATCTCTTCCTGATTTAGGTATCAGTGCCATATTTGTGTCATAAAAAGAATATGGTAGGACTCCTTCTTAGCTAATTTTCCAAAATAGTTTGTGGAGTATTGGAATCAATTGTTCTTTAAATGTTTGATAGAATTCACTAGTAAATCCATCTGACCCTGGAGATTTTTTTCTTAGGGATTTCACCAATGGCTTGTTTGATTTCTTTTTTCTGAGATGGGGTTAAGTAATTTACTTCCTCTTCAGTTAATCTGGGCAACTTATATTTTTGTAAATATTCATCCATTTCACTAAGATTGTCAAATTTATGTGCATACAATTCAGAAAAATAATTCCTAATTATTGTTTTGATTTCCTCTTCATTGGAGGTAGATTCACCCTTTGCATTTTTAATACTCATAATTTGGTTTTTTTCTTTCTTTTTTTATTATATTGACTAAGGGGCTATCAATTTTATTGTGTTTTTTTTTCATAAAACCATCTCTTAGTTTTATTTATTAATTCAATAGTTTTTTTTTATTTCAATTTTATTAATCTCTCCTTTTGTTTTCAATATTTCTAACTTAGTATTTAATTGGGAATTTTCAATTTGCTATTCTTCTAGGTTTTTCAATTGCATGCCCAATTCATTGACCTCCCTTTTCTCTAATTTAATTATATATGCACTCAGGGATATAAAACTTCCCCTAAGAACTGCCTTTAATGTATCGCACAAATTTTGGTATGTTGTCTCATTATTATCATTCTCTTGAATGAAATTACTGATTGTTTCTATAATTTCTTGTTTGACCTACTCAGTCTTTAGGATTAAATTGTTTAATTTCCAATTAGTTTTTAGTCTATCTTTCCATGGCCCTTTATTGCATATAATTTTAATTGCATCATAATCTGAGAAGGATGCATTTAATATATCTGCTTTTTGGCACTGAATTGTGAGGCTTTTATGCCCTAGAACATGGATGATTTTTGAGTATGTGCCATGTACCACTGAAAAGAAAGTATATTCCTTTTTATCCTCATTCAATTTTCTCCAGAGATCTATCATATCTAGCCTCTCTAAAATTCTATTCACCTCCTTAGCTTCTTTCTTGTTAATTTTGAGGTTAGATTTATCAAGTTCAGAGAGGGGTAGATTAAGGTCCCCCACTAGTATAGTTTTGCTATCTATTTCTTCCTCTAATTCCTTTAACTTATCCTCTAGGAATTTGGACGCTTGGTGCATATATGTTACGTAATGATATTGCTTCATTCTTGATGGTGCTTTTAGCAGGATATAATTTCCTTCATTATCTCTTTTAATTAGATCTATTTTTGCTTTTGCTTTATCTGAGATAAGGATTGCTACCCTTGCTTTTTTTACTTTAGCTGAGGCATAATATATTTTGCTCCAGCCTTTTACATTTACCCTGTAGGTATCCCTTTGTTTCAAATGTGTTTCTTGTAGACAGCATATTGTAGGATTATGGTTTTTAATTCATTCTGCTATCCTCCTCTGTTTTATGGGAGAGTTCATCCCATTCAAATTCACAGTAATGATGACTATCTGTCTCTTCCCTTCCATCCTATTCCCTCCCCTGCTTATGGTTGTGTTTCTTCCTTCTCCCTTTCCCTCCTTAAAGGTTTTCCTTTTGACCACCACCTCCCTCAGTCTTCCCTCCCAGTGACACCCCTTCTTTACCTACCCTCTCCCCTTACTACTATTTCCCTCCCCTCTAATCCCCCCTTTTTATTACCCCCTTACTCTCCTACTGCCTATAGGACACAATAGATTTTTATACTTATCAGAGTATGTTATTCCCCCTTTGACCCCAAACCAATAAGAGTAAATTTCATACAGTGCTCCTCTCCCTCCCTCCTTTCCCTCTATTTAATGAGTTTTTGTGTCTTTTCACATTAGAATCTTATGTTGATCCCTCTTTGAACCAGAACCAGTGAGAATAATGTTCAAATAATGTTCCTCTCCCTTTTTCCTTCCCCTCTACTATAGTGTGTTTTTATGCCTCTTCATATGACATAATTTACCTTTTTCTGTTTCATCCTTTCCTTTTATCCCATTGCAGTCCCTTCGACCCCTTAATAAGGTTTTTTTTTAATCATCAGATTAGTTCATTTATACCCACACCCTCTATCTATGTATAACCCTTTTAAAGGTCTTGATAATCATATAAATTTCGATATTGACAGTTATCAGCTTCTCATATAGGAATGTGAATATGTTGCTCTTATTGCATCCCAAGTTATGTGCATGTGTGTATGTGTGAGTGTGTGTTTTCCTTGTTTACCTTTTTGTATCATTCTTGAGTCTTGTAATTGGAGATCAGATTTTCCATTGAGCTCTGGCTTTTTCATCAGAAAAGTCTGGAAGTCCTTTATTTCATTAAATGTGGTCTACTTGCCTGAAAGAATATGCTAAGTTTTGCTGGGTAGTTAATCCTTTTTGTAGTCCTAGCTCTTTTGCCCTACAAAATATCAAATTCCAATCCCTCTGATCTTTTAATGTAGAAGCTGTTAGGTCCTGTGTGATCCTGACTGCAGTTCCATGATATTTGAATTGTTTCTTATTGGCTGCTTGCAGTATTTTCTACTTAAACTTGTAATTCTGGAATTTGGCTACTATATTTCTTGGAGTTTTCCATTCGGGATCTCTTTCAGGAGGAGTCTGGTGAATTCTTCAATAACTATTTTATCTTCTGATTCCTGGACTCCAGGACAGTTTTCTTTCACAATCTCTTGGAGGATGTGGTCCAGGATGCTTTTTTCATCATGGCTTTCTGGTAGACTAATAATTCTTAAGTTATCTCTCCTGGATCTTTTCTCTAGGTCAGTTGTTTTTCCAGTGAGATATTTTACACTTTCTTCCAATTTTTCAATCTTCGTGTTTTGTTTGATTGACTCTTGGTGCATCATAGAGACCTGAGCTTCAATTTGACTGATTCTAATTTTTAGTGAATTTTTCTCTTTGGTTAGTTTTTGAAGGTCCTTTTTTAGGGAGGTGTTTTCTCCAGTTACTTCACTAATTTTACTTTTTAAGGATTTGTTTTCTTCAGTGAGACTTTTTTCCAATTTGGTCACTGTATATTTAAACTTGTCTTCTGCCTCCCTGATTTGGCCTTTAAAATCTTTCTTGAGCTCCTCCAAGAATGCTTTTTGGCCTTGAGACCAATTCATATTTCCTTCTGTGGTCTCAGGCATGAGTATGGAGTCCATGTTGTCCTCTGTATTTGGTTGTTCTTGCTTGCTATAATAAATTCTAATATATTTTCTTGCCTTCCCCTTCTCTTTCTCAGCTTCTTCCCTTCCCATTGCAATTTCCTATTTCCCAGTTTCTCAGGCTGGGAGCTAGGTGCCTGGTTGTTGGCTTTGTGCATTGTAGCCTCTGGGTGTCTCGACTGAGGCAAAGGCCAGGACTCTCAGTGCTTCCCTTGAATTATGCTGATGCCCACAGAGTTCTCTGTGGAGGAGGGGTGGTCTGGCCACTTCAGATTTCTGCCTCTATGCCCCTGGGCAACCGTTCAGGCAGGCTTTTGCTGGTCAGATGAAGTAGGGCTGACATACATATTTTCCTGTAGCTCTTCCAATATTTGTTATCTTTGCCACCTTGGTGCAACCCCCATTTTGCAGATGAGGAAAAAGAAACCCACTGAGATAAAGTAACTTGTTCTAGGGCACATGGCTCAGAAGTAAAAAAGTGAATGTTTGAACTCAGGCCCTCTGACTCCTGACCAATTACTCTTTTTGCACTGCCTCTTATTGTCCTATGCCAAGGAATAAAAATTAGTCATACCAACTCTTACTTTTTTTAAGTTAGTAACTAGATCTTCAAGACTATGTCATGTAAACCTACAGAGACTAGAATTAACTTTTGTACAACTTTGGATTATGGGTGGCAAAGCAATGGCAGAAATAGGAAGCAATGCTACCGCAGCCAAAGGAACTGTGGTAGTGATTCAATTTCCCAAGTAGACAATTCTCTCCTAAAAGTAGGCATGAGAAACCTCATAACTTCTCTTACCTTCCATAGTCAGCCAGAAAATTTTTGGAAAGGATAACCCAGAAAGACTTAAAGATACTTTTCTAGGTTTTTTTTTTCATACTACTCCCTTTCATACATTCAGCATTCCTTCCAAACCAACCTATTTGCTGTTCCTTATTTATGTAATTTATCTTGCATCTCTGTGGCTTTGCACAATCTTTCCCTATGATTCCTAGAATCCCAATCTTTGATCAAAGTTCATCTCAAGTGTCTTCCTCTACAAGAAGTCTTTCTTAATAATAATAGCTAATATTTATGTAGTGCTTACTATGTGCCAGGCATTATTCTAAGAACCTTACAATTATTTTCTCATTTGATGCTCACAACAACCCTGGGAGATGTGTGCTATTATTATCGCCATTTTTTACAGAGGAAATTGAAATAAATAGAAGTCAAATGACTTGCCCAGGATCACACAGCTAGCAAGTGTCTGTGGCCAATTTTGAACTCAGGTCTTCTTGACTCCAGACCTAGCACTCTAACCACTGGGCCACCTAGTTTCTTGATTCTTTCTTAATTCCCCCATGTACTAACATCCCTCTGCCAATTATTGTTAAACAAGAGTTTGATACCTCATTGGCATTCTGGTGGTTAAACCTTGCAAGTCCTTGTATATGTTTTATATTCAATTATATGTGCCCCTATTGCCTACCCTAATAGAATATAAGGTCCTTGAGGACAGAGAATATTTTAGGATTTTCTCTTAGTGTCTCTAGCACCTAACAAAACATGTGGCACATGGTCACTTAATAAATGCTTGTTGACATGTTGAGTAATGCAAAACAATCATGTATATCAGGGTCATAGGCCTGTCACATTCCACTTCCAACCTTTACAGAGGCCTTTGGTGCCTCTTATATGTGGCATATCTGTGGGAGAAGATCTGGGAATGTTTGCCCAGTCTATCAGTGATTTTCTGATGGATGAGGCAAAAAGAAGAGAAACCAAGGTAGTCCTGTAAATGCCCATCCAAGCTTTTGGAAGAAGGACACTATAGAAGCAAGAACTCAAGCTGCAATTTTTCCATGGGTGTTTATAAACTGTTCCCTCTAATACTGACTTCAGTTCCCACAAGGGACAGACTGGATCCTTTTAATTAGTCTTTCCCACTTTCTATCCAGTCATCTGAATATGAATGTCCTACCCTGGGTGTGGTGGGAAGAAAGAGAGAAAGAGACAGAGAGAGAGAGAGACAGAGACAGTGAGAGACAGAGAGAGACAGAAAGACAGAGAGAAACTGTGGGGAAATAGGTACATTAAGACAGTGAGAGACAGAGAGAGACAGAAAGACAGAGAGAAACTGTGGGGAAATAGGTACATTAATCTATAGCTTGTGGATCTGTGAATTGGTCCAGCCATTCTAGAGAGCACTTTAGAACCATGCTCAGAAATTACTCTTTATAACCTTTGACCAGAGATACAACCAGGCCAATACTCCCAAAGAAATCCAGGAAAGAGGAAAAAGAATCTATAGGTACAAAAATATTTATAATAGGTCTCTTCTTAAGAGGTAAAAACTGGAAATTAAGAGGATGTCCTATTTTTATTACTGTTCAGTCATTTCGGTCATTTCTGACTTTTTGTGACCCTGTTTGGGGTTTTTTTGGCAATGATACTGGAGTGGTTTACTATTTCCTTCTCCAGTCCTTTTATTAGGAAATGATTAAACAAATTGTGACAAATAAATGTAATATAATACAATTACTCCATAAGAAATAATGAAATGGAAAATTTTAAGATGAAACTAAAGAGACCTATATAAACTTATGAAGAACAAAATGAGTGAAACTAGCACAGCTTTTACAATAATAACAATATTATAGAGAAAAACAACTTTGTAAGACTTTAGAACTCTGATTGATGCATTTAAAAACCATGAATCCAAAAGAATGGAAGAAAAGAGAGGAGGAGAAAGACAAAGGAAAGAAAGAGAAAAAAAGATCATGGATAAATAGAGGTAAGGATAGTTAGAGAGAAGATGAAAAGATAGTGAGGAGAGGGGTAAAGTTTTATAGAAAAAGAAAGAAGAGTCTAAGGGAAAGAAGAAATGATAAACAAATGATGACTAGAAATAAGGAATATTAATTCTTGTCCTAACCAAGTGACCCAATGCTGCCTGATACATAAGCAATTGATAAGTCTTAATAAATGTCTCCCACTAGGATATGGACAGTGGCATGCTGGTAAATATTTAACAACGTGCTCTTTGGGAAAATGTAATGAAGATTCATCTTTAAGTTCAATCTACATTTTTGACAATTTTTTTTTCCATTTCCATTTTTTAAGTCTGGACAATCTACAAAACAATAAATCAAACCCACATTTGTCAGGGTTGTCAATTTCCAAGGTGCCATTGCTCACACTGAAAATTTAATAGTCAGGTCTTGTGAGAATATTTGAACTGTCTCCAGCACACCCCTGGATATAGGTCATATGAGTCTGGTCTATGTTACCAATTTCCCATAGAGAAAGATAGAGAAACTTTACTTTTTATGAGTTGTGAATGTATAATATAATGTAAGACTTTGCAACTATCTTTTTTCCCTGAATCTACTCTGTCCCAATGGTCATAGATGGAAGGGGGATAAAGTGAGACCAAAGGCAACCCTCCAGAATCCAGGACAGTGATGCATAAGTGATTTGAAAGGAAAAGAGCAAATTAGGACTATTTGGTGTGAACTTTATTTAGAGAAGTCTCAGAAAACTGCTAGGCGAGAACTTACTGTCAAATGAGTCTACACCAGGCCATTAACCCATTTCAGGTTCCAAAACATGTGCTTGGACCTCCTGCCTATGTAATCAGTGGGGGAGATTACTGTGTGATTGCCCCTGTACAAGTTAGCAAGTTAGCCCAAGTGGAGGATAGTTAAATAACATCCCCCAAATGTCTTTAATGAGGACACGAAACAAGACTTTTCTTTTTCTTGTGTTTCTCATAGCCCCAGGACAATACTAAATACATAGTAGGTATCCAATACAGACTTATTTAATTAAATTGAATTAACCTAGCTACATTGTTCCAGTGAGGGTGGGTGGGAAGATAGGATTTAATTCACTTTAAAATGACTTAGGCTAACAGTTCTCCAGGTAGCTCAGATCACCAATAGGGGATTTTTCAGTTGGCTTTAGCTCACTGGCCAACTCCTCAAACCCAGAAGTCAGTTTAATGACAGGACAAAAAGTGTTAAGAAAATGCAGCCAAATAATTGTGAGGAAAGTAAATGGAGAGAAAAACATCCATTACAAATTGTAAGACTTGGGGCAGTTAGGTGGCACAGTGAACAGAGCATTGGCCCTGAAGTCAAAAAATATGACCTCAGACACTTTACACTTAACTAGCTGTGTGACCTTTGGCAAGTCACTTAACCCCAATTGCTTTGCCTGCCCTTCTCAAAAATAAATTGTAAAACTTTCATAATTGAGTGATCATGTCATATGTTTGTAGTTCTTTGGGATCATGAAAAGAATTAAAATGTTATAATATCAATATTAAACAAGAAAGCAAGGTTAAGGGGAGAGGAATTTAAGGGAAAGTCATTTTTTATTGTTGATTAGTTGTTTGTTTGTATTTCAAAATGTCTATTGTAAAACAAGAAGGTAGGTAGAAACTAAAAACCTGACTCAAGTGATTCTAAGTCCTGATATGGACATCCTTACATACACACAGATAGGGAATTCACTTCCCTTTTAGGCATTTGGATCCCAAAGCCAAAGAAGGAAGATGCAAAGTCTGGTAGATCCTAAATCTGGAACTGGAAGATATATTAGAGACCTCCCAGTGCAAGCCTTTCATTTTACAGATGAGGAAAGTAATAAGCTTAAGTAAGTGGGAAATTTAAGCGACTTGCCCAAGGTAATATTCAGCAAAGGCAACACTGATTTAAGATGCAAGCTCATTTGCAAAACATTACAAAAAAAAGGCAATGTGCCATACAAATACTATGAGCTTACAAAACAATAGAAAACATTTGACAAAAACACTTCTAGATAGTATGGTGTGAGATCTCACTGTTTATATTAACCCAAGAACATGGAACTATTAGGAAAGCAGATACAAAACAGATCTGCTCACATTTTTATAGTAATCTATTCTTATCAAAGACTATAAATTGCAAAGAATGTGCTCAACTGAATTAGTAGAAGGAGTTCTTTCCTCCAAGGTTTCCCTACACCAATGAAATCATAGCCCAGTTCATACCCCTAACTCTATACACCTAATCTCATTAACAACAATAGTGGAACCACTCTATTTGGACGATACCACTGCAGGCTAAACATAATATGTGATCAAACTGGCAAAGAGAAGTCTTGATTAATATAAACAGGAAGAATGTTTCAACCTGAAAAAGATAAACAAAAGACATCTATTCTAGAGGCTATGAAATGTTAAAGGATCTTGGGAATCATCTGATAAAATACTTCAAAGGAAGAAAGATTCTAAAAGGAAGGAAAAGTCAAAGATGGCATAGCTATCACAAAAAGTTACCATCTGCAAATATAACCCTACTGTGCCATTCCATGCCTGTCTTTGTGGAAATTGGCTATGCATGAGTCAAAGGTTTCTTTAATTAAAATATAAGAACAGTTATATTTTCAATAGATGAGTTTTTCTAGCAGACCTCATCTTTCTGTCCACAAAACTGACTAAGAGGTGTAGGGAATGTACAGAGTGTCCCAAAAGTCTTAGTGCAACTAAAACAGTCATTAAAGTTTAAAACTGCACTAAGACTTTTGGGACAGTGCTTATTGTTTATCTTTTTTTTTTTAATCACACGATATAATGAAATATAGCCGGGGGAGTTTCTCCTCAAAGTATTCCAACTATTTACATTAAAAGAACACAAAGTTTTATGGCATATATGACTATAGAGATAACTTTATTCAATTGTATTTATGCCACATATGCCATGAATCAAAATATAAAACAATTGGAATTGTTTTCCTATAACATATTTCCTAGTGTCACAAGAAATTTCCTGACTAGAGTCCAAACTAATTGAATAATTCTCTATTAATAGTGAAATTATCCAAACACTTGTTCAAAGATGACATGGTTTTAATTGCATCAAGATTCAGAGCAAAAGAAATAGATTTAATCATCCACATTGGAAAAACAAAAAGGATGAAACATACATATTGCTCAGACTAATATCCTACGACAATGCTTTTGCAACAGGGGGCAGGATAATTGAATTGAGAAAGCAGGATGTCTGTAGCTGCTGAAAGAAGCCTTGATGAATGCATCAACACTGAGCTGGTGATCACTAAATTAAATCTTATAACTATAGAATTGAATGTTAATATGAGGGTATAGTATAGTGAGACCTCAGAGTGGAAGAGGAGTGCAGTTCTGGGCAGTGTCACCTCCTAGGTAGCCTTCTGCATTTCTGTTTTGCTATGTTGTATCTGTCCCTAGATAACGCTTCTTCATTAGACTGTGTTATAAACTACTTAATATCTTAGACATAAAATGGTTCCAAACAATTGAACTATGACTACTCTGTGTCACATGATAAAATGTTACTGCCTTTTTAACAACACCTCCTGAGGTCTATTCTATTCTCATAGGCATGCCTGTGTCATAGACTGGTAGTCAGTGGTTGCAAGATCCTGAAAGATGGCATCCCTTCTAGTTATTTCATCAATTTGTATATATTGTACAGATGACAAAGAGTTAGAACAGGAATTAAGTAGCAAGAAAAGGTCAGATTTTTAATGATACCAAATGTTTCCTGTCCCAACAGTCCATCTATTTAATATCAATATGCTCCTAATCTTGCTTTATGGTTTTGAATCAGAAAACACCACAATTTCACAAAAGTTAACCTAATAAACAACATGAAAGGTGATGAATAATATATGGTGGATATAAATAGGCTACAGCATATTGCCAATGATGACTTCTGTGTTGTGTGACAAAAAAAATGTCAAACACATAATTAGGAAAGGAGACAGACAGGTTATATGGCAAGAATGAAAGAAATAGATGTACAGTCCAAAATTACACTTTAAGATACTAAAAGACCAAGAGGAAGACTTGGTTAAAACCTTTATTTTATTTTTAATGGGCAAGTCATACAGAATGAGAAGAGTGACAGAAAAGCCATGGTCTGTAAAAGTGAAGAAAATCAAGAATACACCAAAGAACCAAAAGCTGAAACTCATTGCTGTATCTGACCGTGCTTTACTCAGAGATTATCACTAGACTTTGGTTTAAAAAAAATCAGGAAATTACAGCCTCTCTGTGGAAAATGTTATAATTGGAGATAGAGGTGACTCTATGAATGGCCAGCTGAACCATGACCTAATTTGAAGAACTAACTAAAACAGGTTATCTTAATCTGCATTCTATTCACTCCTAAAAGGTTTGTGAACTTCAATGGGAAAACTGTATCTTCATTTTACTAAAAGCTAACTGAAATCTAGCATTTGCTTCAAATAATTTTTTTAATTCTAAGAAAGCATCTCCCATAGCTTCTTAATACTGTCAAAGGGGTCTATAACACAAAATAATTGAGAGTCCCTGATTTAGAGCAATTTTGAAAAATTAGAGAAATGGATTCTAACTTGAATGAAGAAAGAATAAACAAATTCCTCTCTCCACATGCCTTTGAAAGTAATCAA
The DNA here is from genome assembly GCF_028583685.1 of Petaurus breviceps papuanus. NCBI lineage: Eukaryota > Metazoa > Chordata > Mammalia > Diprotodontia > Petauridae > Petaurus > Petaurus breviceps. Next base: position 6,108,420 of record NW_027185616.1, on the reverse strand, counting down.
AATAAAGTTTTGAGGAAATGTATAACAAATTACATCTAATATGCACATTGTTTTGTTGCTCTGTTTAACTCAAGTCAAAAGCAATTTGTTCTTAAAAGTTTAAAATCTGATACCTATGCCAAAGCCTTAAGTTTGATTCTTGAGTGGGTCTCTTAGTCTGCTCAAATCTGTGTCCACACATGCTACCTCAAACTCCAGTTACATGTGTCAGAAGTATGTGCCCTTGAGAGCACAGTGTAATGGAAAGAGTACTGAATATGGAATCAGCTAAATTAAAGACACTGAGCTGGTGTAATAGATAGTGTGCTTAACTTGCAATCAGGAAGATATGAGCTTAAATCTAGTCTCAGATACTGACTGTGTGATCTTAATCACTTAATGTTTTTCTGTCTCAGTTTCCTCAACTGTAAAATGGGAAAATAATGGCACCTACTTCATGAGAGATTGTGAGGACCAAATCAGTTAATATGCAAAGTGCTTAGAAAATCTTAAAGCACATCTTGTGTGATGGAAAAGTTCCTTAATCTCTCTGAGATAAAGTTTTCTCATTTGCAAATGGAGTCAGCAACTCCAATGCTACCTTTGCAATATGGTTATTAGTAGGCTCAAAAAGGAAGCAAGCAATATAAAGAGCTTTGTAAACTCTAAAGTATTGAACAAATAAAAATAGGACATATTATTACTATTAGGAAAGCATTAAAGAATTAGACTGAATTAATACAAACCCATCCCCATTATTAGGGCACATGTTCTGAGTCAGTAGCATCATCTTTGACCATGATGATCAGCATATTACTTTAACAAGCAGATAACGGAAAGAGAAATAAGTTTCATTCTTGCATCTTGTAGAGCTACAAACCTGAATGACATGGAAACCCTTGCCCCTTCCTGAATCTTAACTGCCAATGATTTCTATTGAAATAAATCTTGGTTTTTCTTTGATTCTCTAACAACCTTTGGCCCAATTTCTTTTTGCTATTTCCTCTTTTTATGCAATTTCTCAGTAGTTCTTATTGGATTCCTAACTTGGGTAGTTTGGTTTTGTCCTTAAATCTTTGGCATATAAATAATATATGTCCCCCAAACTTTGTCTTTTTTCAAACTCTTCAGAGGTGCTGCATTATTACCAGCTCAAGGGGAATGGCTAATTTAATACTGCATCATGTCCACTGCTGCGCAAACACAGCTGTTTTCCACACCGGAAATGCAAGCAAGCCATGGGGGAGCTATCCACAGCTGAAGCTCATTCAGTAGATCAAGGAGAGGAGATGTCAGAAGATGCAGTGCAGTCAGACCCAATTCAGTTCAACAAATATTTATTGAGGGTGTGAGGCACTATGCTAAGCCTGAGGGTGATACACAGATAAATAAAAAATGGTCCTTGCCCTCAAGAATTGTGAGCCTCAGGCAGTAAGGCTTCTTTTAGGTTGTTATAATGACTTTGACTCTAGTAGGAAATATGGAACATTTGTGTGTAACTAATATGGGGAATTTGACCTGTCTTCACTCAGTCTGTATGTCCTACCTCCAACCCTATGAGCAGCAGCCATCTCCCTCAAGGCCTCACTTCTTGGTCCTTTTTTGTGATGGTAACTTCTAGATACAGCTATTAAGTTCTTGAGGAAATTGAGAGCATTTGTGTCTGGGATAGGGTAGACCTGGCCCCTTTCTGGGTGAATTATGACTTTAAAAAAACTCTGACATGAACACTATGGTAGAACTGTCTGATAAAATTAGATGGATCCCAAGTACTGGGAGTGTAACAGGGCTTTATGAATTTTAATAGTTCCTGGAAAATGTCAGCAGAGGTTTGACTATAAAAACAGGTATAAAATAACGCCATATGTCTGTGTTAGAAGAAGTAAGGAAAAGAAAGAATATAAACTTGAATTATCAGACTGAAAAAAAAAAACTAGGGTTCTATCTGAGATTTCACATAGTACTTAAGGTACAGTGTTAAAGTGGGGAAAAATCCAGAAAGTCTTCCCCCACCACCAACAAACTGGATTTAAAATGTAGTTATATTACATTTTGCATCTGAAGTTTGGTCTTTACCGAAGACATAGGTATGTTACAGGGGGAAATTATGTTAAAAGCGAAATATATATATATATATATATATAAATATATATACATATACATATATATCTGTATGTGCATCTATATGACATTACACACTACACACATTCAAACATTTTTGGCCATTGGTTTCAACCTATGATTTCATCAGTATAGAACTGCAGGTGTAGAAGCTCCCTCTTATGTAACTTAGAGAGCTGCCTGGGGACACAAAGGTTAAATAACTTTCCCATGATTCCATAGGTAGTACAATTCAGAAGCAGAACTTGCTATACTCTGTGTCTGTGTGTGTGTGTGTGTGTATGTGCTGCCCAGAATTATATTTTCAGTGGCAAAGGGAACTCCTGGCAGCAAGGTAAGAAAATTCTCTCTAGCAGACTGGCAAATGTTCTGCAACTTACAGTTTTAGAGAAGTGCTTGGGGACACCAAAAGGTTTAATGACTTGTTTAGGATCTTATATCTAGAACCAAAGGGACATCAACAACCATCCAACCCATCTCCTTCATTATTATAGATGAGCTTCTGGTCAGCACATACATAGGGGTACATAGCCAGCATGTGTCAGAGACAGAACTTGAGTGTAGGTCAGCCTGATACTGAAGTTTGCTCTCTCTCTCCACCATGCCACACTGTCTATATTCTATGAGTATCTATGCATGTTTCCTGACTCTACTACTTATGGATTATGTGATATTAGTAAGTCACTTTACCTCTCTAGAACTCAATTTTATTTGCAAAATGAGGGAGTTGGACCAGATGACCTAGCTCTAAATCTATGTTCCTATGACCTATTCCCTTATCTGAGAGGAAAAATATTCATTCTGATCATTACAAATGGATTCTTTTCCAAAAAAGATGAGAACCCAAGGCAATTTTATCCACTGTGAATTAGTGCTTAACACCACAACATTCACAGCAATTTGGTAGCCCTGAGATACCAAAATAATAAAAAGAATCATTTTAGTATAGATCCTTTATGATAAGAGCTCTTAAACTTTGGGGTCTTAAGATCCTTTTATATTCTTAAAAATCATTGAGGACCTTGAAGAACTCTTGTTTATGTGAAATGTGTGTGTGTGTGTATATATATATATATATATATAGTATATATGTTTGTATATATGTATGTGTATATATACTGTATTAGAAATTAAAATATCTTAATATTATTATAAAAATGATTTAGACCTCATGAACTCTTGAAAGAGTCTTGTGACCCTTATGGATCCCCAGTCCAAACTTTGAGAAATGCTGCTTTGGGGAGTATTTTGGAGAGGAAACAAAATCTTCATGAACTAGAATTAAAATGGCTGAGAAGGCATAGAGGTATGAGTAGTTATGTGTATCAGTGAGGGGATGGCACACCCATAGATTCGACCTGACTACTGAAGTAAACCCCAAAAATCATTTCTACAGCTAAAAAAATTGTACTTTATACCCTGATTTGGATCCAGATAGACAAAAAAAAAAGACAACTGCTGGCCTCATATTGAAAGTATAAATATTACATCCCACTCTTTATTCTTTTCTTTAGCTCTGGTACTACTTTGGAATACTAGATATTGTTCTAGAAATCCACTCAATAAAAAATATAAATGGCAGGGGAAATGGTATGCTTTTTTTTCCAGAAGCAAATAAATCCCCATCCACTCTGATTTGTATTCACCAGAGAGCTTACATTGACTTGTATTATACAGCCTGATATGAGATGACAAAGTGAATTAGTACAGATTCATAAACCTCATTGATTTAATCAATGGCACACCCATTGAACAAGCCCATAAGTGCAGCCTATATTTACATGGCTTTTAAAACAATTGTTTGCATCTCAGATGAAATAGTCAGTTCCAATTAATCAGTTTATATATTGCCTACTATGTTGACACCCAGATATTCCTGATTCATGTCATAACCTGCTGTTGGTTTGGTTTTTTTTTTTTTATTGTTTTCCTAAGGAAAGTCCCACCACCACCGCTCCTTGATGGACAAAAATCAAACATAAGATTACAAGATCATAGATCTAGAGCTAAAGGGGTATCAGTAACCATCTATCCCATATCCCTCATTATTACAGATGAAGAAACTAAAGCACATGTAGGTTGAAAGTGATTCATCCAAGGTCCCACAGGTATTAAGTATCAAAGACAGAATTTTAACTTAGGAATTGAATTCTAACCCCAGAACCAGTATCCATTCCACTGGATTATGTTGCTTTAAACAGTGAGAATATATTGACATGTGTTCATTGCTGAAATACGTTATCATCCTAAAGGTCAACGCATTTGTAATGAGCTGAGTTAGGGGACATTAAACTTTTCAAGGTCTTCATCGTCCAGAGGAATACAATAAGAATTTAGAGAAAAGAGAAGGTAACAAGGGTTGGAGTCATTGGGATATTATTTCATGGAAGAGATGGATATTGAAAAGATAATTGGTTTGTTTATTCAAATACTGGTAAAGATCCCTGAAATATATCTAAAGCATGATCTGAAATAATACTACTAGCCTAACACCGCTGAGCCAGGTTTAGATGTTGGTATAAGGGATTCCTTAAGAATTTTTGTTTTGTCTGAATCAAAATAAGGATAGACTTACCTGGTAGATGGATAGATTGATTTGTGGGAGGCTGTTGTCCCTGAAATATCTATGAGTGGGCTATACCAGATGTTTTGATGAAAAATAAAAAATTCAGCTATCACAACCAGGAACTTTATGCAACATGAGTTCTGGCAACTTCCAAACATAGACTATAAGTGATCTTGTAAAGTGGTAGAAAAACATGGCTTCTGTGAGAACTGTCCAAATCCAAGATGACTCATCTAGAGTATATTTGCTAGGTTGGGCCCCTTGGGGAAAGAGTTTGGGAAAACAAATGTAAATCAGAAGCCTCCCATTACTTCACACCGAGAGAAAAAAAAAACGTCAGCACCCAGCAAGGGAGCAGCCTGACTGAGAAAGAGATAATCCATGAGCTAGGCCAGACTGAGAGAAGAATTGGAGAAGAAGCCTGATGAAGAACTTATGATGTCTAACTGCTCAGATGGCCCTTGGCATTTCACCCCTACTCTCCTGCTTCCCCACTCCTCAGTTCCCTGATGTGTTGACCTTTGCTTCATTACTTGACCTTGTTTCCTACTGTGCTAATTCTATTCATAAACATGCATAGAGGATTATTATAAAGTCAGATATGAGATGACAAGGTGAATTAGTCTAGAATCAGAAACTTCATTGATTTAGTCAATGCCACACGCCATTTTATGCCAGGTATATCACTGTTCTATGCATACCTATCTTTCTATTAGTATTTCAGAACCTCATTTCATGTGCCTGGTGCTTAATTGTAATGCAGACCCAAATTAATGCTGCTTGAATAACTTAGAAGGAAGAATCAGACCCCCTTGCCCCTCGTAAATAGCCTCCAAAAAAAACTGCAAATGCCACATCTACAGGTTTTTAGAGATTTCCTCAAGGACCATCCATAAAAAAATTGGCCCAGCCCTAACAAGTACCCTTTAGTCTAGCTGAAACCATTTTATGAAGAACTGAAGATAATTTGGCATTTTCTGGTCTTCTGATATACTTTCAATAGGGATAAAAGCAACTTTGATTTCCCCTTGGGCCTATAAATAATTCAGTTCCATTTGTGTGCCATCGAATCTCTTTTAGCAGAAACCTTACAAAGGTCAGGACCAAGTAAATGTCTCTTTCAGTGTTTGTGCATAATGTCAAAGAGTATTTTTAGGGCAAAGTGGTATTCAATTGAAAGACTGAACAGAGACTAGTGAGGTCATTGTGTGGCAGGGCAGAAATTCCTATGTCGGTTGTCATTGGTTCTGACAAGAGCCCCCAGAACTAGGACAGTCCTCCCTGGCAAACATACAGCTGCTCTTCTTATGAAAAGTAGATTTTTCAAAATATAGTTTGTGTTCATTTCCGTTTTTCCTGAACCCAGAAGCAATATGGAACCAGCTCTTCTCCAAGTATTCTTATCACAGTATTTCTGGTTTGAATGAAACCAACCATTCAATTCAATAAACACATATTATTAAGTAATTACTCTACATGTAATACTCTACTAGACACTGAGGACAAAAACAAAGCAGTCCCTGCCTTCAGGGAGCATATATTTGACTATATAAATCCTATATAAATATATCACATCACAGAATTGCAGAATGTTAGAACTAAATACAATCTTAGTGACAATAGTCCAGTCTCATTATACAGATGAGAAAACTGAGACCTAGAGAGTTGAAGTAATTCAAACAAAGTCATTGAATGGCTTTGTTGGGACTGGAATCTTTTTCTACTGATTGCCAAATCAGTGGTCTCTACCATACTGCATGAAGTCATTCCCTAGGCTTAAGGACTACCTCTTGCATACCAGACTAAGCACAAACTCCTGAGACAAGTGTCTAGGGCTCTCCATAATCTGTTCCCATTTAACCTTTCCAAATATATTTACTACTATTCCCCAATGCAGAAATTTCTTCCTAGGTAAACTGGCCTTCTCATCCTTATTGCTATGCTTTGAATGTCTTCCCTGGTGCCTCTTTACTTATTATCCAAATCTTGATCATTCTTCAAGGCTCAGCTCAAGTCATAGGATCACAGAATTACATGCAGTCACAGACCTAGAGCTTGAAGGCACCTATGAGATCATCTCATCCAACCCCCTTATTTTATAGCTGAGGAAACTAAAGCCCAGGGAAGTGTTATTTGTCTAAGGTCACACAGATTGTAAATGTCAGAGTCAAGATGTCAGGTCTTCAGAGTTCAGAGTCAGTTCTTAATTCCCTTTACTGTAGTCAATCTTTCAAAGCTATAAGGAACTAGAGATTGTGTGATTATAGATTTTGGAGCTAGAATGGATCTTTGAGGGGACTGGGCTAGATCTATGATGCCGTGGGCTGCTCAGTGTCCAGCACTAATCATGGTCAGAAACATGAACAAAAAATGACCAGACGATGTGGGTAGTTCAAGGAAGAACCACGAACTCCATTTGTTGATTCTTAGGACAAGGTTTTTATAGAGCAAATGAGACAAAGGAATAGGACTCAAGTGTTCTTATCATTACCTTGGTCTGTCATCCTGGAAGTAGCATGGCAATAAGGTTTTTGTTCTCTAGGCACCAAGAAGTCTTAGGAAAAGACAGTTAACTCCTTTCATATGCAGTCACATTACAAAGGATGCTCTCCAGAGCTGGTTTCAAGGCTGAAGCCAAAGCCGAGATCATCGAGGACATTTGCATAGGAGCCTACCACCTAAGAATAAAATATTTTGGCTAAAGTCTTGGGGTAGAGCCTATTGGTCTCAGAACACAAACAGCATCCTTTTAAGTGTAACCCATATCAAAAGACTCAAGGAGCAAGCTTAACAAAAAGCCTTCTGGAAGGGCCTTCTATAGAGCACATAGTGAGATTTTTATCTGAGTCCTGAATCAGGCTTCCTTGGCTCTCCATTGTATGAGCTACCTATTCTGTCTTGTGTTGCAATCTTATTGTTTCACATATTTAATTGAGCTGCCTCTAGAATGAGATTATAAGATCCTGGAAAACAAAAAAATATGTTTTCTGCTTCCTCTGGATCCCCTAAAGCACCTAGCACAGTTCAAATAGCACGTACAGGCTAAATAAATACATGTTAACTAAATGTGAAATGTTGATAACAATAGAAGGAAAATTGAAGTTTGACTTTGCTTGGCAAACTCAAAGAATTAGAAAACAGCTTCTTTTCATGGAGCTGATTTGCCCAAACACACTCCTTATAAATTCTTATCCCTGAACTAATGAATGGACTCCTCTGGACTAATTCATTCTCCCCTCTGAATTACAAATGCCGTCTTGGAAGCAAGTGCCTCTGCCACAAGATAGATTAGCAAAGAAGACTTAGGTGCTCTGTTGCCCAAATGATTTCCTTCCTTCTCCTTGATTAATGTGAATGAGGCTAGCCTGGGCTTTTATCTCCAATAGACAGGTCATGTTGGAAAAATGTTAATGATGGTGCCACGTGATGCATTTTTTTCTCTTCCCTTCACTCACTGAAGCATGAGTGATAAATCAAAACCAATGGAAGATTAAAAAAAATATGCATCAAACTGTTCTAACCATATGATTATCCTCAACTTACCATGCAAGGGCACAAAGAGTAGTCCAGTCAATAGAAAGATTTAAGATACTTTCTCTAAACCAGAGGAAAAGATCTGAATTCACTTCTCCTGGAGACAGTAATTTGCATGCTAATTTCCTAAGGCAGATTGCATTTTTCTAGCTGATCATAGATTCAGAGATCGAAGGGACCTTAAAAGCCATTTAATCTCACCCACTCATTTTACAGAAGAGGAAACTGAGGTCCAGAGAGTTTAAATGATCTGCTTAAGGGCACAAAAATAGTAAATAGAGGAGTTGGGAACCCTAACTTCAGGCCAACCCCCAACTCCTCAACTCAGAATGAATATATTATTATGGCAATCCCAGAACCTGATTGACCAAACATTTTCACATGTATGGTTTCTGGGAACTTGGGAGGCTGAGTTCTCATTTAGCTGCAGTGATTGATCAATTTCACAACAATTAACATGGGCTTTAGCCTGGCATACTACATAGAGTCCAGAATGGAAGTCAGAAAAACCTGGGTTTGAATCCTGACTAAAACACATTTGAACTGTATGACCCTAGACATGGTATAACTTCTCTGGGCCTCAAGTTCTGTATCAGTACAATGTGGATGATAGTGGCACTTATATCATCAGATAAGTGAGATCATGTAGGTAGAGCATCTGGCAAACCTTAAAAGAACAGAGAAGTAGCAGCTTTAGATGCTGCTGGGTGACTCAGAGTTGGGACTAGAGTCTAGAAGACCAGGATCCAAATCCAGTCTCAGACACTTATAGCTATGTGAGCTTGGGAAAGTTACTTAATCTCTGTCTGCCTCAGTTTCTTCAGTGAGATAATATTTGCAAAATGTTTTGCAAACCACAAGGTGTTATAGAAATAGTAAGTACTATTATTAGAGTAGAAGTTACCTTGATGGGGTGGCCAGGTGGCGCAGTGAGTAAGAGCGCCGGCCCCAGAGTGGGGAGACCTGGGATCGGTTCCAGCCTCGGATACCTGGCAGCCACACAAAAATAACTGGCCATGTAACCTTGAGCAAGTTACTTAACCCCAATTGCTTTTAAAAAAAAGTTACCTTGATGCTCTTTGTAGCAAACATAGTATATTTTTACTTCTCTAAAACCATTAGAATCAGTTGTCCTGGAGTACCTTTACAAGAAACCTAGCTTCAGTTGGGAAAGCCCTCAGTCTTTAAGAAAAGGACTAAGTTTTACTTTTCTAGAGTGCTTTTGATTAGCTCTACCTGGGACAGATTGTAAGTCGCTGGAAACTGAGAAGAGATTGTAATTATTCCTATGAATAGCTTGTCACTTACTTACATGGATTCAAAACTGCTTGCATAGGTACTATAAATAGGGGTTGCAAAAAAAATGAGATTTTAGTTTCTTTCCGATTATCCAAATGTTAACCATCCTTCAAGGACCGGCACAAGTCCCAGGCCCTATTAAAATTGTAAGGGACCTTAGGAAACATCTCATCTGACTCCCTCCATTTTGCCAATGGGAAAATTGAAGTCCTGCACTCTTGAATATTTTTAGCAATAGCTTAGATCAGTGGTTCCCATTTTGTGGTTTCTGGGTAATTACCTAAGGCAGAGGTGTCAAACTAAACTCTGACACAGCTGGACCCCATTGGAATGTAATTGGGAAATGTTTTTAAAATATAGTAAAAGATAGTGTTAATCTGTTGTTCTCTAACTCAGTATGGGACCTGCAGGGATCCATTTCTATTTGAGTCTGATATCACTGGTCTATGGGGTTGATGATAAAAATTGGTGAATGGTGTCTTAAGTGGTAAATAATTACAAAGAATATCCTGAGTAGTTTATTAAACTACCCTGGGAGTTCACAACACATTTTTGTTGTTGAAAGGGGCTTATGGAATCAAAAAAATGGGAACAACTCATTGACTTGGATAAAGACACAGATGACATGCTTTTTAAATTTTCCGATGTCACAGTGGTAGGAGAGGTACCTAGCACATCAGGATGGCATTCAGAATCTAAAAAGATCTCAATGAGCTAGAACATTAGGGTGGCTCTCATAAGACGGAATCTAATGAATTAACAATGTAAAGTCTTACATTTAGTTTCTAAAAATCAACTTCACAAGTACAAGAAGAGGTTCATCTGAACAATATCTGGGGACTTGAGTATATCATGAAGTACCATTTCCAAGCCAAATAATAAAATCTTCTCCCTGTACAGCAGAATCCCTTTCATTTATTTTGACTGAATTCTTTAGCCCAGACTCAGTGTTGTAGGGGAATTTGAGAAGATTGAGGGGTGCCTGAGTAAATGCTGTCAGTAATTGGAAGAATTATTATAAGATGTATGATAACCAGCCCCTCACCATCTCCATGGAGTACAGAATGAAAGGAAACGGGCTTGTGCTACTTTGGGGAAAAAATGTAGAAAAGAAATAAGGGAGTAAAAGTGATCCAACACAATTTCTGTTTCCTTAGTAAGGTTAATCTCTATACACAGAGACTTCTGAATAAAGAGAGCAACATGCAGTTCACATCTTATTTGAAACTTCTGCAGCATTGGACACTGCTGACCACCTCCTCCTCAAAGACACTATGTCCTCTGTGGGTTTTCATGACACTGCTCCCTCCTGCTTCTACTCCTGCCTGTCTAACTATCCCTTCTCAGCCTTCTTTCCTGAATCTTAATTGGTGATTTCTTACTCCCTAAGCTGTGGGTGTACCCCCTAAGGCTTTGTCTTGGGTCCTTTGCTCATTTCTCTCTGTGCTCACTCTCTCAGTGATCTCATCAGCACTCAGGAATTCAATTATCAACTCTCTGCTGATGACTCCCAAATCTATATATCTATCTCTTTCTTGAACTCCAGTCCCAAGTCACTAACTGTCACCTGGACATCTACATCTTAATGTCACAGGTAGAAGTTGGAGAGTCAGAATTTGAACGCAGGTCCTTTGACTCCAGAAGTAGCATTCTAAAGGAAAAGATTATGAGTTTAGCTTTAGACATTTTGACTTTGAAGTGCTCATAGAATATCTGGATGGAAAAATGCCCAACAGTGAAATCTCAAAGTTAACAAGTCCAAAACAGAACAGGTTACTTTTTAATCTCAGTATCTTCTATTCTGAAAACATATTCCTTTTTCTCATCTAAACATTTTCTAATCTAAACAGGGCAACAACATCCTTGCAGGCTCCCCCCAACCAGGTTTAAAATCTGATGTCACCCTCAATTCTTCATTTTCCTTATTGACCATACCCAGTCACTTGTCAGGTCTGTGCATTCTACCTCTACAGATCTCAAATCATTCCCAGGCTCTCCATTCTGACAATCACTGCGAGGTTCAGGCTCTCATTACCTTTCACCTAGACTTCTGCAATAGCTTCCTCTAAGTGGTCTCCCTATCTCAGTCTGTTAACTTCTTCAGTCCACCCCCTAAAAAGCTGCCAAATTGATACACCTAAAGCACAGATCTGACCACATCATCATACTTCTGCTCAAGAAGTTTCCTTCTTGGCATTTGAAACCTTTCACCATCTGACCAGCCTATCTCTATCACCCATCTCTGACTCTGCACAGCTATCTCCCAATCCTCAAATACTCCCTAACTTTTCATGTTCTCCCCATTAAAATTCCTACCTCTCTCCAAGGTTCAGTGCTAGTGCTATTTCCTATGTGAGCCCCCCCATTCCTTTATCCCTCTCCCAGTTGTTAACATTGTCCCAATCCTCATTCCCAATCACTACCCCTGTAATTACTTTGTATTTATAGGTATTTATATCTACCTATCTGTGCATTTGTTGTCTTACCACCTCCTACTCAAAGAATTTAAGTTCCCTGAAGAAAGGGAGAATCACATTTTTGTCTCTCTAATGCCTATCAAATAGTGGATGTTTATAAATTCTTGATGAATAAGATATTTGGATATGTTGCTGCCCAGAGACAAGATGATAGACCTCCTTTGGCTGTTATTATTCTTTGATTGCTGCTATGGAGTTGGTTTTTTCCTTTCTTTCTTTCTTTTATTTTTTTTGGGGGGTAGTGGTTTCCATTGTCCCTTGACAACAGATTTGTAAAAAAAAATTCCCTTCCCTGTTCTATAATTTTAATTATGTTTTCTTTCATTAACTAATCATCTTAAAATAGCACTTTCATCATGTCACCAAGAAATACTTATAGGCTTGCCATTTTCCACAGCAATATCACCCAACCACAAGTTTGCTATGAACTTTTACTACCAAAGATACTGACTTCTTTAAAGCTATAAATTCTTTCAAAAGACCTTGGAAAGGCTACAGAGTAAAGAGAAATTATTGTCAATAATTTGGACATTTTACTTATTTCCCCTATAATTTTTTATGGGAAACACTACTCTGTGATTAAGTACATAGTGTGTAACCTAGTATTGAAGACCTTGGTCTCTACCCCTTAGTCCTAAACTTCAAAGTAAATCGAAATAAAACAATATCCGAGCAGAAACATTTAAATATGGCAAAACCAAGAGATCCCAAGACCCCTCAATACAAACCCTTAACTACAGTGAGGTCTATGTAATTATTCTCCCCTGAAAATGTTTTCAGTCTGCTTGTCTCAGCTTCTTTCCTCAGGCCATTCCTGCCTGGAATCCTCTTCCCTGCTCATCTCCACCTATGTGAATCCTAACTCTTCCTTCAAGCTCTGGTTCATGTTCCAAATCCCCCATGAAGCCTCCCCTGACTATTCCAATTCACAACGATCTCTTCTTCTAGATTCACAGAATGATTTTATAGTAGATTTAGAGCTGGGAGGGACCTCAAAAGTCATCTACTCAAGCATTCTTATTTTATAGATGCGAAACTTCAGACCCAGAAATTTCTTATCCAAGTGACTTGCCCAAGCTCACACAGATAGTAAGTAGCAGAGATAGGTTGTGAATATAGGTCCTCCTAATTCAGATTCATCACACTTTCCACCATACCATGTTGACATTTCTATAGCGATATATTCATTCTATTATTTTTGTCATTAATATATACTACCATGTATCGTTAGATTTTTTCCCATACCTATATTGAAAGCTTCTCAATGGAAAGGTCCATATCTTATATGTTAGTCCTTGATATCCTCCACAGTACCTAGTACACTGCTGTATGCATATTAGGTACTCAAAGGCTCCCCGTTATTCAGGGGTTCTCTATCAACAGATTGGTAGGTCAAAGTAAGGTAGAAAAAAAAATCTCATAAAAGTTATCCTACAGAAGGCTAGGTGGAGCAGTGAATAGAGCACTAGCCATGGAGTCAGAAGGACTTGGTTCAAATTGAAGGTCAAACTTTGGCTTTTTTAATTGTTTCTTTGAGTTCTATTAAGGATGGTACTATATAAGCAAGGCCCTTCCCCAAATTTATCCTAATATTCTTGTAATGCAAATTACTTCAGTTTTACTTTGTCTCTGGGCCCTTATTTAACTTTGGGAGACAAAGAATGAATATAGAAAAGTGTGCCCCTGGGGCTTCCTAAATAAAATGGTCTTTACCCATCTGTGATAGCAAGGGTTTCAATGGCTATCTCAACAAGAACTAGAAATAAGCTACCACTGCTGTCTCTTTGAAGGACAGGCCACATAGAAGTATAGGATCCATAACTGGGGAAATTGAATAGAAATAAAGCTTTTAGAATGGGAGGTGATATGGGGTCCCAATGGACTCTGTCCTGGTAAATCATCTCTGAAGTACTGACCATAGTTCTAGGCACCACATCCTAAGTAAGACATTGATAAACTAAAATGACAACTAGGATTGTAAGGAGATTAAATATAAAGAAGAATGGAGGAACTACAGATTTTTATCCTTGAGGGACAAAAGAGTAAGGAGTCTCTGACTTCAGGGACTTGAAAGTCTCTTGTGTGAGGAAATAGGCTTGCTCTGGCAACTCTGCAAAGGCCAGAATTAAGACCAGTGGGAAAAACATATTACAAAGACTATTTTGTCTCAATATTTGAAAGAATTTTCTTACAATGAGAACTGTTTAAAGAATGAATAGGAAGCTACTAAAGCAATACGTTCTCTGCCACTAGAGCTGTTCAAGTAGGAACTGTGCAGCCACTCACTAGGGATAATATAGAATGAGCTGTTATATGGCTTAAGAAGTTACACTATATGACCTCTAAGATCCCTTCCAACCAGACAAAAGTCATTTAACCTCTCTGAGTGAGCCTCAATCCCTTCATCTATAAAAAGAAGTTATAAGGGTGGGTGACGAGGTAAGAAGGGAAAGAATCTTGAATTCAAAGTTTTAAAATCAAATGTTTAAAAATTATTATTATTATTATTATTTTTACATGCACTGGGAAATTATATACAGGCACTGGGGTATGGAGATCCATCTTGCACTACTGGAAAGTTGGAGGGGGGATGGGGGAGGACACAGGAGAGTGCAGATTGGGGGAGGAGGTCTTTAGTGGGATTGATGTTTTGGGGTGATGGGTAGGGGAAAGATGGGGAGAAAATGTGTAACTCAAAATCTTGTGGAAATGAATGTTGTAAGCTAAAAATAAACATAAAATTTTAAAAATAAATAATTAATTAATTTTAAAAAATTTTAAAGGCGTTATTCCCTATAGCCCAATCAAACTGGTCTTCTTACTATTCCTCATACAATGTAGTCCATTGCCCACTTCTGCTCCTTTTCACTAGCTGTTTTCCAGGTCTAGACTGCATTGCCATTTACCTTCTTCCTCTTTCAACTCATTTTCTTCAATACTTAACTCAAACACTACCTTGTACCAGAAGCCTTTTATGATTCCTCCACTTACTAATACCAATAACCATAAAATTACCCAGGATCTAGTCTATATGTATATTCATATATAATAATATTAGCTAGTGCTTTTTATATAATTATATGATGCTTTTAAGGTTAGTAAAGTACTTAACATATGTTATCTTATCTTCACAACAACCCTGTGAGGTAGGTAGTATTATTATCCTAACTTTACAGATGCATAGAACTGAGACACAGGGCTCTTTGATTTGTCCAGGGTCATACAGTCAGAATTTGAGCTCAGGTCTTCCTAGCTCCAAGTCCAACACTCTACCTACTGTGCCATCTAGCTGCCTAAATGCACATACTTTCTCACTTGATAGAATAGCAAGTCCTAAAGGGAAGTATTATTTCATTTTTTTTCTTTGTATCCCTAGCACAGTGCCTAGGATAGAGCTATTATTCTATCATTTTAGTCATGTCTGACTCTTTGTGACCCCATTTGGGATTTTCCTGAGAGATATTAGAGTGGCTTGCCATTTCCTTCTCCAGCTCATTTTACAGGAGAGGTAACTGAGGCAAACAGGGTTAAGTGACTTGCCCGGGGTCACACAGCTAATAAGTATCTGAGTCAAAATGTGAACTTGGGAAGAGGAGTCTACTTGACTCCAGGCTCAATACTCTATCCACAGTGACACCTAATTGTCTTTCTGGCATAGAGTGGGACTACTTAATAAATGTTTATTGATTGAGTGAGGAGAACTAGAAGTCAGAAGTCACAAAAAACTAATAGAAAAGACAGCACTAGGAGAATGGACTAGTAAACAGCATCAAAAACTGAAGAGCAATGAAGATGGATGAGGACTGAGAAAAGACCTTTTTGTTGTTGCTCTATAAAATGCATATAAAACAAGTTATTATTGATAACTGCTTATCCTCTTTGTCCCAGAAACTTAGAATTTAGATCTAGAAAGACCTTTGGAGTTCATTTTGTCAAATGTTCTTCTTTTACAAAGCAAATGGATAGATAGATAGATAGATAGATAGATAGATAGATAGATAGATAGATAGATAGATAGATAGATAGATAGATAGATAGATAGATGGACGGATGGACGGACGGACGGACGGACGGACGGACGGACGGACGGATGGACGGATGGATGGATGGATGGATGGAAGTCCCAAGAAGGAGGTGACTTATCCAAGGTTATAGAATAAGTAGCAAAGTCAGAATATTAATGTAGGGCCTATGACTACCCAGTCAAGGGCTCTTCTCACTATACCCCAGCTGCCTCTCTTCTAAATATGTGCTCAAACATCCAAAAGTTGGAGTAGCTTAAATCTAGAATGTTTGAATATTTTAGAGAATGCAAAAATACAAACACCCTTTTCATTTTTGAGTCTGAATTCTTGGGATCACTGTAAATAGCAATTCTACCAGTAGTAAAGTACTTAGCACAATGTCTGGCTCATATTAAGCACTATATAAGTGTTAGCTAGAATAATATCATCATTATTTTATTGTATTTTATAATATTATCATTATTGTTAATTTGTTCTCATCAAGACTTACTTTGATATCTTTATATGTTTCTATAAAAATCCAGGAAGCAGCTAGGTGGCATAGTAGATAGAGTACCAGGCCTGGATTTGAGAAAACTCATCCTCCTGAGACCAAATTTTGCCTCAAACACTTACTAGCTGTGTGACCCTGGGTAAGCCACTTAACCCTGCTTAACTCAATTCCTCATCTATAAAATAAGCAGGAAAAAGAAATGGCAAACCACTCAAGTATCATTGCCAAGAAAATCCCAAATGGGGTCATAAAGAGTCAGACATGACTGAATATAACTGAACTACAAATACAAAGCCAAAATCCTGCCTTCTTTGAGATGTTTATATCACCCCTCTAAAATATCATGTCATTTCTGATGATCTCATAGTGTTATAACTAGAAGGGATATCAGAAACTATCTAGTCTAAGCCCCCAAAACTGTGGACCAAAGAGGTTAAATGATTTGCCCAAGGCCAATGGATACTAAGTGGCAAAGGCAGGATTTGAATTCAGGTCCTCTGATGCTAAAAAAAAGTGCTACTTGTACTATAACATGCTGCCCCTCACCTTCCTTTTAACAAGGCATACTTCATAGCATAGAATATAATTCACTTTAAAGGAAAAAAAAAGGAAATTGCAAGGCATCATAGAGCAGTGGCTAAAGCATTGGAAAGGTCTGAGTTCAGATACTTATTACCTGTGTGACCCAGGGCATGCCATTTCAATTTCTCTGAAATTCTCATCTGTAAAATAGGTAGGTTAGACTCTGCAGCTTATAAGGACTCTTCCAGCTCTTAAATTTGTGATCCTATGAAATCAAAATTACATGTGGGGAAATTTAACATAATATTCATTGTACAAAGTGTGAACCTCAAGATGCTACAGCATTTACATAAGGAAAAGGCCCAGGGCAGAACTGTCTCCATTCCTCTCCAGACTTCACTCTACACTCTCTAGGCTTTCTACATCTCCCCTTCTTCTTTAAGCACCTTTCCTCATTTTTCATCTTTCTTTTGTGGGCTATAGTCCTCTCAATTCCTTGAGATCAGGGCCCTTTTTTGGCCTTTCTTTGGCATACCCAGTGTGTATGTACATACCCAGTGAATGTAGTAAGTGCGTAATACAGGCTTATTGGCTTGTTGACTTATTCCTCCCTGAAGACTTGTACAACAATCTTCCCCACATCAACACACTAGCAACACACATCAACACACTAGCCAAAACTAGGAATAGATTTCTTTATTCCAAACCCAGCTCTCTTTCTGACATAGAAACAATGCTGGTGGGTGATGAATAGGAAGAGTTAAAGCCTCTTTTCAGAACCTAGATTCATATCTTCTCCTCAACTGCTTTTTCCTTCATCAAACCATCATATCCTTCCAATGGAATGGTAAAGGACAAGAAAGTTTATCACTACAAATCTTTTTCAGGGTCTAAAATTCATGGCTGTATTCTTTCTAACCCTTTTCAAGTGCATAGACTGCCTTGGTCTTCCAATGAACCTTAGAAAATTAATTCCAAGTAACTCATAACTGGTCAGCTTTCAACCATTTTCAATCTTGGGAACCTCCAAAAATAACTAGGCTCTAATGCATATTTCAGGTTAGGTTTGTTTATTTTTACTTGTTTTGAGCCAACAGGATAATTTCCCAAGAGGGTAAAGCAAAGCAAAAAAGCTATTGCCAGAAAAGAGAAAAATACACTTTAGTTTCTCCCTTTATTGCCAGCAGAAAGGTGCCTCTCGGGGATCCCTGCCTAGCTTTCTAAAGGCCAAGAAAAGAGTGACATTTCCCCTGAGTGGTCAAGGTGTTAGAGCTTCATCCTACAACCAGACCCACAAGGCTTAGGGCCAGGCAAGAACTTGTATTTCTAGTTGGAGATTTCAGCAGCTTCTTAGCCTTGCAAACAAAAGAGAGATGTGACCATGCACCAGTCCTAGCCAATTTTCAGTCATCAAATAGTAAGAAAGGGAAAAATGTCTTGGCTATGGCTGAAATTCTCTAGTGAAAATATACCTGAAAGAAAGCAGTCTGTTATAGACATGGATATAGACCAGTATCATATCATTGTATGCCAAGATAAGTTCCAAATGGTGCATGAATTACATAAGTATCATAAATAAATCAGAAGAGAAAGAAATTACCTGTTAGATCTATGGATAAGGGAAGAATTCATGATCAAACAAGGGCTAAAGAGAATCACAGAAAATAAAATAGACAATTCTGATCACTTAAAATTAAAATGTGTTTGCACAAATAAAATCAATAAAACTAAAATTAGAAGAAAATAAGGGAAATAGTAGAAAAAAATCTTTGTAGCATATTTGTCTGATAAAGGTCACATTTCTAAGATATATAGGGAACAGTTTCAAATTTATAAGAATGAGATTCATTTCCCAATTGATAAATGGTCAAAGAGTATAAACAGTAAATTTCAGAGGATGAAATCTAACCTATCAATAGTCAATGAAAAATACTCTAAATCACTAATAATCAAAGAAATACAAATTGAAACAACTCTGATGTCTACCTTGAAACCCTAAGAATAGCAAAGTTGAAAAAAAAAAATAAAGTTCATGAAGGGAAGCAGAAAAATGGGTACATTGATGGGTATATTAATGAACTTTTGGTAAAACTGTGAATTGGTTCAGCCATTCTGGAAAATAATTTGGATCTTTGTTCCCCAAAATTATTAAACAGTATACCATTTGACCCAGAAATACTACTACAACTAGCTCTGTATCCCTAAATATATATATATATATATATAGGAAAAGGACTCACATGTACAAAAGTATTTATAGCAGTTCTTTTGTAAGGCAAAGAACTGAAAAATGAATGGATGTCCATAAACTATGGAATGGCTAAACAAGTTATGATATATGAATGTGATGGAATATTATTATGCTGTAAGAAATTATAAATAGGATGTTTTAAGAGAAACCTGGAAACACTTATATGAACTGATGTATGACAAAATGGACAGAACCAAAAAAGACAATTTATATAATAATAATATAAAAATCAATATCTTTGAAAGACCTAAGAACTCTGATCAACACAATGAACCAAACATGATAATAAAGGACCAGAGGACTCATTTTGAAACATGCTACCTACCTCCTAACAGAGATGTGATGGACACTGAATGCAGATACACACATAAATACATATATCTGTGTATGATAGAATTTGTTTTGCCTGACTACAAATATGTTTTTACAAAGGTCTTCAATAGTGATGGGAGTTGGGAGAGAAAGTAGGTTTTGTTTAATTTAAAAAGTAAAATTTAATTTTAAAAATCCAAATACAGAAATAAAACAATCAACAATAAAAAGAAAATATGTATATGTGCATATATACACTGTGGTATACATACGTCCTGGTTTCTTTTGGATATATATGTGTATGTGTATGCATGTATACATGTGTATACACACACATATATACATTCACACACGTATACACATACATGCATACATACATGTGTGTGTGTATGCCAGAAAGAAACCAGAGTCTGTACTTGCTGAGGAAAAAAGTGATGCTATTATCTGGTGAACTGGGAGTTTCTTCACTAATCTGTTAAATGAACCTAAGCTAGCTCTAAGGGACCAGGAAAAGGTTAAAAGGTTATAAGTGGAAATACAGATCATAGATGCTACATTAGAGCTGAAATGGACCTTAGAGGTCATCTAGTCTAATCTCCTCCATTTTACAGATAAGCAAACTGATTCCTAGAGAGGTTTAATGAATTGCCCATGGTCACACAGGTAATAAGCAAAAAAGGTAAGAATTGAACCAAGGTCTTCAGACTGCAGAAGCCCTGCCCTTTCCACTGTGCTATAAGCTGCTTCTCCTGCACTGATGTGGATTTTAATATGTAATCTCAGAAAGCACTATTGAAATTCCCAGAGTAGCAAAAGGGTTATCTCCCAGAAGAAGACATTGTACCTTTAGCTAAGTGTCTTCTCATGAAGTGGGGTCTCAAAGAAACTTACTTAGTAATCCTGATGATAAACCTTCTTCCAGTTCCTGCTTCAGACATCCACTTTCCTTTCCTCTTCTTGGAAACCTATTTATCTTAGATCTTAGACAGTGCCATTGGCTTAGTTTCCCAGGCCACATTAGTCCAAGTCCTATCAGTATTTGGAGAGAAACTGGAGCCAACTCTAAAATCACAGGCTTTTACATGAAAGGTTTTCCTGCCTCAAGTCTCTCCTTGCTACAATCAATCATAAAAAATAAAAAGATTAATCTTCATAAAGCATGATTCTGATGATGTCTCGCTCTACTTTAAAAACCTTCAGGGATTCCACATTGCCTACTAAATAATCTAAACTCCTTTATCCTGGCATAATCAGAATGGCTGGTTTCAGCCTACATCTTTAGTCTTATCTCATTCTTCTTCCCTTGCCATCTTCTATGGCCCAGTCAATAGAGGACAATTCACCATTTCTTCAACATGTTTCATACTTTTTCAACATTCCTCACACATATAATCTATTCTCCCAGGTCCACCTGTGGAAATCCTATCCATTCTCCAAACCCAGCTTAAATGATACCTCCTCCACAAAGCCTCCCCTGATTCCTCCAATAAAAAGCAGAAGCAATTTCTCTTCCTGCTCTAAATGCTCACAGAAGCTATTCATATCCCCTTTTATGCACTTAGATATATTTGCAAAGGATCTGACATTTCTAGTGTGAGAACTCCTTCCAGATATGAAGAATGTAACCAGTCTGTGACTCAGCAAATCATTAGATCACAGTTGGAAGGGACCTTAGAGGTCTAAGCCAAACTTTTATTTTACATATGAGGAAAATGAGGCTCAGAGAAGGGAAGCAATTTCCCCTAGTCACATAAGAAATAAGTTGCTGAGCCAGAATTTGAAATCAGGTACAAGTTCAGTGTTCTTTTAATTGTACCACATACCATGGTACCTCACACTCAAGTCCCAAAAAGATGCCTGAGACAATAAAAAGCTAAGTCACTTGACTGGGGTGACACCACTAATAAGTTTCAGAGGTGGGATTTGAACCCAAGCTGTCTTCATTATGAGTCCAGCATCCTATCCACTAACCCACGGTGTGTGTTTATGTACCTAGCATACACTGGTTCATGTTAAAGTTACCTGTGTATATGTAACTTTTTTCTATAAACAGCCTGAGTGCTACACATTCATCAAAATTTTAAACACTGAGCTAAACATGTCCATTATGTTGGACAGATCCCTTAAGGAGAAATTATGGAAGCATGTAAGCAAGAATTATATAGAATGAGAAGGGGTAAATTGCAATCTGCACTGTCAGAGAAAGTACTCATATCAATGGGGTTAGGAATCCCTCAAAGATTTCTATACATGTCTTCTCTGTCCTATTAGATTTTAGGGCATTGGAATCCAGGAATTATCTCATTCATATTTCCCTCAGTGCCAAGCACCAAACAGTGTTTAACAGCTGTTGCTTGAATTGAAAGTCTTCCATGATCCCTTTAAATCTGTTCTGCAACTTTCTAGCTCTTCTACCTCTCAGAAAAGTATCAGAACTGCCCATGCTGGAAAGGGTTTCAAAAAGAAATGAGTATTTCTTGAGTCTCCATTGGCACATTTCCAGTGCCTTATAAAGATATCAAGGAAAGACTCCCTACAATGATAGTTAATGAACAGTCTCCCAAGCAGAACATCCCAAAGCACACTGTTGGGGGTTGGGGGTAGATATAAGCACAAGGATCTCACCAGCCTACACATAACATTGTAATAATGCCCCCACCCAAATTCTATGGTAACTGATACCCATTTCCATTACAGTCTTATCTACAGGTACCACTAGCTCAGACTCTAATAGTGATGCCTGGAAACTAGTAGAAGGTGGTATATATGTTTAAGGAATTTTTTTTCACAACTTGTCCTCAAAGCACATGCTGCATTTATTTCGAGAAATCTACTTTTACAGGGATAGAGTTATCCCACAATCTTTCCAGATATAGTTTTTGAAAAAACTGAGCTATTGCCCATCCAACTCAGAGAAATGACAATTAACTGATAGTTCTAGTTTTGATTCTCTACCAAAGACATGGCTAAGTGGTCTGACAATTTTCAGCCTTTTGCATCTGTGATACTCTATTATCATCCATGTAAGGTGCTCACTATTTGACATCAAGCCCAATAAGATGAGTGATGATATACTTCAGTGGAAAAAGTGGTGGGTCTAGAATCAAAGTCTGGCTCCAAGGCATGATATGGCAATGAAGGGAATTAAATTATCCAGACTCATTTAAGTACATCTCTCTCTCTGTGTCTCTGTCTCTCTGTTTCTGTCTCTGACTTGACTTTTGTCTTAATGATAATTTCTTCCTTCAAAAGGTGGAGGCATCAACAGAGGAAAATTCTATTCTGCACCTGATTCTTACTAAAGGGATTAACTAGTTGCTAGGATACAAATGTGGAGTCTTGGGGGTAAGTGGCTTCCTCTAGCTAGTGACAGAGAAGGAGAAGAAAACCAACAGAGTCTAACATGCACCCAAGATTTTGTGACAACAAATTTGAAAGGGTTCAGAGGAAGAAGAGTTGGATCTCCTGGACTAAAATTCAACAGGGAAAGTTGCCCCAAGAGAGTGGGGAACTTAATTAAATTCTGAAGATGCAGTAGAACCAATTCCAATGAGGAGGAAAAACAGTGGTTATTTGAAGAGACCTATGTGGATGTACAGGGAACTCAGAAACTAACATTATTTTTTAATATATAATAATCATCATACTTCTCCCCTAACATCTCAGTCTTAGATATGTTTGGAGAGGAGGTAGAATTGACATCAAAGAGAACAAAGTCAGGAAAAATATCTGGATCAGAATAAGTATCCACAGAGGAAATCCTTGGTAGAGGAAATGCAGTTGTGAAGGCTGAAAGATGGATTCATAAGTATCTAAAAAAGGGAAGATACTAAAGAGATGGAAAAATTCATAGATGAAGCCTTATTAACATAAAAAGAGCAATCAAGAAAATACCAAATATCAACCCAAATATCCCATCTATATGAAACATGGATGAGAATCATCTACCTATACGTGTTGAGGGCATCCTCAAAGAGGATAATCAATATGTCATAGTTTACCACATCTTTACCATCATACATTTGACTGAATTGTGTAGAGAATACAAAATCCCATTTTGCTTATTATTTAGATTACTAAAAGCATTTTATTCAGTAGAGAAAACTACTACTTGATACGCATTCTTCCAACAAGGTATGTATCTTAAAAAAATTTTTTTCTTGGTTTTGAGTCATCTATGCATCCACATAGGTTTCTTCCAATAACTCCTGTTTTCCTCCTCAATGGAATTGTTTATTAGTGCATGTTTAGAATATAATTCTTAAGAATTCTGTATTCTTGTAACAAGCAGGATGATTTCAGAAAAACCTAGAAAGACTTACATGAACTGATGCAATGTGAAGTGAACAGAACCCAGAGAATGTTGTATACAGTAACAGTAATACTGTATGATGAATTGTGAATGACTTAGCTATTCTCAGAAATACAATGATTCAAGACAATCTCAAAGGAATAATGATGAAGTATACTATCTCTCTCCAGAGAAAGGACTGATATTGTTTGAATACAGACTGAAGCATGCTATTTTTTCAATTTCATTCTTCTTATATTATTCAAATCTTCTTATGCAAAATTATTAATATGGAAATTTTTTACATGAGTGGACATGTATAACCTATATCTGATTGCTTACTACCTCAGGGAGGGGGAGAGGAGTAAGGAAAGGAGGGATAGAATTTGGAACTCAAAATACAAAAAAAAAGCAAATGTTAAAAAAAGTGTTTTGACACATAATTGGGGAGAAATAAACAGATTTTTTAAATTCTATTATCTTGAGCTAATTTTCCCTATATAATTCTAGTCCATGAGATTTTCAATCCATATATCAAAAATATTCATGATTCCAGGAAAGATATAGTAATGGTGATAATCTTTTTTTATCATTTATCAATATAACAAGATAAATCTTATTTGTTATGGTTAGATGACTTATTATGAATTCCATGGGAAGCACAAAACAGTAGGCTCACCATTACAATGAAAGAGATCCAAGACAGAGACCATGTTGAAGAATGATTCCTCTAGTTTCTTCACATTGTTGATGTCATGCAAGTTGCAGCAAGCCTAGGAAAAAAAGCTTTCTGGAAGAGATTTTCAACTCCAAGGAATGTCATGTAGCTTTCAACATAGGTAAAAACGAAGTAGACAAAAATGCTGCTTTCCAGATTAGAGGTCAAAAAACTACAGCCTGTGAACCAGTTCTGTCCTGACTCATGTTTTTTGTATGGCCAATGAGCTAAGAATGGTTTCTATATTAAAATAAAGAAATAAAGTTTTATTGTACAAATCAGGCAGTGAAATGGATTTGTCCTTCACTCAATAGTTTATTCACCCCAATCCAGATGATTACATTCAATTCTGTAGATAACCTATAGTAGAACTTATCAGAGTACATAGTTATGTGTGTTTATATGCATATATTTGTACATAGACATATATGGCCAAATAGATAGACAGGTATGAGAGAGAGAGAGATCTATTGCAGAGATACAGGGCACTGTGTCCTTATTACTATCCCCTTCTCCCTCCTTATAGTTTAATGGCGATCTGGTTGCATCATTTGGTAGATATATGAAATTGTTTCTTGTTTCTCTTAGAAGTGCACCAATGATGAAGAATGGGACTTACTAATTTGTTATGAGTCACAATTACATAATTCACTTTAATTCACCTGGTCGGATTCTTCCTCGTTCTAGAAAAGCAGCTTCTTAGCACCGTCTGATTAGGGTTAGCTTGCTTCTTAAAGCAAAACCCTCTGTAAGATAGAGTGGAGGCATTAGGCCTTGCCCTAGCTGCTCCAATTAACCCACAGTCTGAGTGAATGACTCAGCAGCCTGCTATTTTTAAAAGAGCCAGTTTTTTTAGCATGCAATCAATATTTTTTTTATATGGAGAGAAGGATTACAATTCCCTGCTGCAGTGAGACAAAGAGGGGCAAGACAATATGTGAATCCTCCGTGATTTAGAGATGGGATTTGATGACTATATTTGTAGCAAGACAGTGATGCAGGACACATGCCCACATGACTTTCTTAAAGGTAACAGAGAGGGGTACACTGGCTCCTGGGGCTGTTTGCCCCGCCTTCTGCTGTCAGCATTAAATTTAATAGTCAGGCTGTGCTACTTGGGAATTAGCCTCCAGGGTATTTTATTAGTTTTCTATTTCAGCACAGGGGCTGCAGGGATATACTGCAATACAGTCATGTGGCATAAAGTATGGAGGCAGAGCACCTGGGTTCTAACTGCGGCTCTGCCATTTACCACCTGTGTGACCTTGGGCAACTCACTTAACTTTTCTAGGGCTCAGATTGCTTATCTATAAAATGATGGTTAGAATATAAGGTCGCTAATTTCCTTTTTGGGCTGTCACTCCCAGAGCTGACATCCTGCTGCCCTATTTGTCCATACATCTAGACCAAAAGGGTTGCTGCAAGTTTCTACGTCACCCTCTAATTTTGGTGTAGACAATGGGAGGTGAGCTAACTGTATCCATTTCCTATTTCATGGGTAGGCAGGATGTCTAAAACAGGTCACTGGCTTCCAGGTCAGCTCTGATCCCTAAAGCAGGAGAAAAAATATTCAGACTCCAACCCAGAAACAGTTTCTACTTTTGGGAGACAGTGGGACCCAGGATCCCATGGAAAGTGAGTTCTACGTTACCATGGGAGCAATAAATCTTTTTACTACCTTCTCTCTTGTCCAGTTGTTTCTTAAATGCCATTGGCACAGGCATTAGTCAGCTGAAAAAATGTAGGAAGGGATATCTAAGTAGGTGGACACATAAACCAAGGAATTTGATTAGGAAATACAGTCAGAACCCATAGACAGATACTGAGCCCAGTACCACCCATGCAGGGAAAGAGTTAAGGAGTAGTTGATAACCAGCTACCCTGAGATCCTGGGAAATAGGCAGCTTCATTTGACTGATACTCACAGTATTCTCCCCCCTCCCAGAATCCCATCTTGTAGGAAAAGGTTTAGTTGGAGTAAGAGCTAGGTATTTAAGTCTGTAAGCTTCTTCTGACAACTGGTATACCCATTAGTGTGCTCATATTTTTTTTGGAAGGGGGGAGAGAATAAAAGCTCTTCAAATAAAAGGTAGCATGTGCTATTAATTACCTATATGCCACTAAACCATTTAATGCAACAAGTACAAGAGAGGTATAGATTTCTTCATGTTAGAATATGAGGTAACTTTGTCCCTCCTAAAATTGTTGTATATTTCTAATTAATTAGATTAAAATAAAGTTTAAAGGATTCAGGGGTAATTTAATTATTCTTCCAAGATAAATGATGAATCCTAAGGTATTTTAAAACTTAGCTTGAATTTAATAGGTTTAGAATACAGGATTGCTGCATGGTTCCTGGTATATACTGTTTTATAAATGCTTGATTAATTTAGTACAGTAGTTCTTAAACTTTCTGATCTTAGGACCCCTGTATGTGATTAAAAATTGAGAATCCAAAGAACTTTTGTTTGTATACATTATCACTATCAACGTTTACCCTATTAAAAATTAAAATATCAGTATTATTATGAAAATAGGTTTGACTTTGATACCCCTGTAGAACTCTTGTGTCCAGATGACATTTTAAGAACCATTAATTTAGTAGAAAGAACACTAGAGTTGTCAGTCAAAGGATCTGGATTCAAATTCTGTCTCTAATACCTAGTAGGTGTGTGTCTAGAGGCATGTCCCTTATGTTCTCTGCCCTTCCTTTCTCCTACCTACAAAATTAGGATGCTATGTTCACCACCTATCCTATAAAGTTGTTGGGAAGCTACCCCTTTGCAAACCAAAAGTACTAAATAAATGTGAGCTCTTGTTATGAAGGAAGGGTAATTAGTTAAACTAAAAATCACAGTTGGAACAGTTCTGGAAAAGTCATGCAAGGTGCCAATGTCGACACCCTTGCATTTTGTTCTGTAATGCGGCAAATTCCTAAAGTCCCTGAAATCAAAGGCAGCAGCAACTGCATTATTTATAGTTCATGTTTAACATTTCTCACAGGCAACTGCACCAGTTAAATGTGACCTGTGACCACCCTGCATCACAGTGATTTAGAGAAACCAAACTCCAAGATATTTTTAAAAATTAAAAAATAAAAACCAACCACCCTCTTCTTTTATCAGGTGCCACAGCTTCTGGAGGTGGCTATCTCAGGCTCAGGAGTGATGAAGATTCAGGGCAGAGTCAGGGAAATCCTACCCATAATAGAATGTGCCAGGAAAATAAACTAGATATGTTCAGCAAATGATCTGAGTGCCTTTTCTCTGTGTATTCTGCAAGGGATAAATATTGAGCAAAGTACATGCTGATTTATCCACTACTCTCCTTCGAATGTTAATGAGGCATGACAGGTAAACTGTCATGCCTCACACTGAGTATATGTAACTCAGCATGTTTAGAATCAAGATAATCAGTCATCAGGCAACACTGTAAAACACTTGAAATTTAAGCTTTGGGCCAATTGGACCAAGGTAACTTCTCTCTGACTCATTAGGCCACAGGCTGGTAGATGGTTGGATCTAGAGGGAAAAAGGGATCAAAGATCTTAAGAGTAGCTATCCTACAACCTGGTGCTGATGTTAAGTATTTACCTCTAGCTGTCGTTCAGCCTTCCATCACCACTTGACTAAAATATTGAAGCAGCATCCCTAAAGAAGGTTTCCATGCCTTAATTCTCTTACCACTCCAAGTCATCCTTTGCATCATTTTCCTAAAACACAGGTTTGACCAGGTCATTCCTCTACTTGATAAACACCAATGGCTCCCTATTGCCTCTATTGAACAAATATAAACTTGTCTTCTGAACTTATGAAGTCCTTCACAACCTGGTCCCCCCTCTCATTCCAGCCTCATTATGCATTAACTCCCTTCCCACATTTTCAGCTGACTAATTCCCCGTGCCAATGACATTAAAGAATCATTTTCCTTCCTACTCTCCACCATTCTCCCTGTTGCTCTGTTCCTCTCATCTCCTTGCCATCTGTGGCAGCAAGCACCCTAAGCGTCCTCAGGGTTGCTGCCACCACAGGTTCTTATGTCTGCTTTGTTAAAGGAAAGCAACTCAAAATGGGTTAACAAGCTTACTTTAATCAGTCAAACATATATCATTTACCTCGTTCAGGGGAAAAAGGTCAGCACCCTGAACTTCAAAGTATACAGGCAGAATTATCAAGACAGAAACAGATCAAGTAGACAGCTTTCCAAACTGTCCAACCATTACATCCATACCAAATCAACATCTGGGTTTCAACATCTGGGTTTTTCAAAGCCGGGGGGCTCTGGACAATGGCTTCCCAGAATCCATATCAAATCACAGAACACTTCTCAAAGTGAGCCCCCAAACAAAGCCTCACATCAGGGCTTATATAGCCTTCTCCTGGCTCAGAGAATGTAACAACCTTATTGACTCACTGGCCAATCAAGAAGCATCTACTGAAAAACCAGCCTCCCACCCCAGGCTCCAGGTGCACTTGAGCCTAGGGGCAGGGAAGATCTTGAAATTTGCATTTCCATTACACCATCCTCCAGGAACAGAATACACTCTTTCACCTTTGCCTCATAGAATCATAGAAGGGAAGCCTTCAAGGCACAGCTCAGGAACTGCCTTCGACATGAAGCCTTTCCCGATGACCGCCAAACGCTAACGTCCTCTCGCAAGAGCTACCTCATACTTATTTGTGTCATTCTCTTCACATTTATCCTGTATATGTTCTTGTCATTGACCCCCATTAATGCCAGGATCAACTATGAGATGCTATTGGCTTTCAAACCTCTTCATAACCTTGCCTCCTCCTACCTTTTTAAGTCTACCTCCATCTTATTCACTCCCCTCTCCCCATGTATCCTGGGATCCCATAACACTGGTCTCATTGTTCCTCACATAAAATGCTTAACCTCCCAAGTCTATGAATTTTAACTGACTGACTGCTAGTCCTGGAGTTCTACACTTCTTCATCTTCATCTTCTGGGTTCCTTCAGATCCCAACTAAAATCACACCTTCTACCCCCCAAAAGAGGCTTTCCCTGTTCCACATAATGCCAATGCCTTCTAAGATTATATCCCATTTATTATATTATGTTTAAATATAATATATTTGTGATATATGCATATAATATACATGTATCTATCTATATGCATGCATATATGTGTATATGTATATATAATACAAATACACATTTTAAGTATGTATGTATATATGTGGGGGAGAGAGAGAAAGAGAGGGGAGAGAGAAGAGGAGAGAGAGAGACAGAGGAGAGACAGAGACAGAGAGAGAGGGACAGAGAGAGTGAGACAGAAACAGAGACAGAGGAGAGAGAGAGAATTATTTAGGTGTCGTCTTCCCACATTAAACTGTGAGCTCCATCAGAGTACAGACTGTTTTTTGCCTTTATTATATTCTCAACATCTAACACAGACACATAGTAGGTCACTAATAAATTATTGTTGTCAAAATTTATCTTTATACTTATCCTGCATGTACTCTTTATTCCTTCATTCCAATGTTAGTTCTAGAGTATGGAATGCTTCATTATTTGTATTTGTATTTCTGGCACCACAAGTACCCCCTGATACTTAGTAGATGCTTAATAAATTCTTGCTGGATTGACTGACTGATTACAGGCCCAGCTTATCTCTTCCACCTACCTCCAAGCTGTAATAGCAATGGAATTTCAAGATTCCCCTGTATTGGCTTAGTTTTTAGATTCTGTTAAAACCCAGAGCTTGTGAATCCCACTTGTGGGATGGACTTGGTGATGTGAAAAGAGAGTGCTGAACTGGGAGGAGCTGGTGACATAAATTTAGAGAGACACAAGCAAAGAGAGAGACAGAAGAACTTTTTGGAAGCACCATCTTGGAGGCAGAGAGAGACAGAGAGGATTGCTGAGGGCCAGTGTGGAATTGCCCAGGACTTTTGAGAGCTGCCACCCAGAACTTCCAAGGACTGAGGAGACATGGCTGTTATGCTGGTACTTTGTCTGTTTTGATGTTGTTTTGCCAGATTTTTCCACTGGTGAAGGACAGTCCTGTTGTTGCAGAGGTTCTGGAACCTGGCTGTTGGTTCAGAGCTCCAGAGACTGTTCTGCAAACAAAGAGTGAGTACTGTCCACTGGCGAAGGCCAATGCTGTTGTTGCATTCCAGAGGTCCTGGAAGCTTGCTGTTGGTTCAGAAGCCCTGAAAAAGGATTTTCTTGTTGTATGTTTACAGAAATACTGGAAGAGGGTTTTGCTAATGTTTTCAGGGGTCCTGGGACTGTTCTGCAGACAGAGAATAAATTAATGAAGACACTGGCAATGTATCTTGTGGCCTTGCTAAGCTTTGTCTCCCCAGGAACAAAGATTGCTGAGAACTTGGCTCAGTCAAGATGAAGAAAAGACCTCTCTTTGGGTGTTAAAAGCTGTGCTTAAGCTTGTTATAACTCTGAGGTAGATTCAGTTGTGATCCAAGGGTGAGGAACTTTTGACTTTTTTGTGCTCTGTGATTGAACAAATGAATGTACTTTACTAGTGATTGGAAACTAATCTCCTTTTGAGAAGAGGGGCTTTGTGATTGACTAAATGAATGTACTGCCTAGGGGTGGAGTAGTATTTAGAAGAGGGACTTTGTGATTGATTAAATGAATGTAATGTCCAGGGGTGGAGTAGTACTTGATTGAATTACACTTGGTGAATGCTGTATTTTGAATTATGCTATATTTTGATTTTCTCTGTTCTTAATTTGTCACTGAATAAAATAGAGAGCAGCTCTGCTGGTATTTTGAACCTTGGGAAGTTGCCTTTGCTTGGCATTACACAAGCTAAGTCAAGTACCTCATATACCACAGGTACAAGGTATATTTTGAGAGCTAAGTAACCCAACTACTAGGACTTTTCATATCAGTGTCTATTTTCATCTCCTCTGATGAAGGGGTGATTCCATTATGTGATTCTAAGCGGCTAACTAGTCCTTCCCACTCCCTTCAGGTAAGAAAATATCTTGCCATAGCAAGATAAGATAACCAGATGGTACATAGGATCATGAAGTGTGGGATTTTGAGTTAGAAGGGACTTTGGTACATGAAGCCTTTTGCGATTCTCCACTCTCCAAACTCACTCTGTGTTTATTTTATATATACTTATTTACATATCTGTTGTCTCCTCCAATAGAATGAAAGTCACCAGTGCCTAGGGCAGTGTGTGTAATATACTAGTTGTTTAATGAATGCTTATTTGTTTACTAACTAACTTTAATTGTCATCTTATCTATATCTTCATTTTATCAATGAGGAATCATAGGAACTCAGAGTTGGAAAGGAACTCACAATTATCCCCCATTCATTTGTTTATTCATGCATTCAGTCAACAACAGGAGTAATAGTAGTAGGAGTCACAATATAGTACTTTAAGGTTTGAAGTTATTTAAAAATATCTCATTTTATCCTTTCAACCTAGGAGGTAGGCACTGTTATTATTGCCATTTTATAGATGATAAAACTGAAACATAGGGAGGTAAGTGACTTGCCCGAGGCCTCGTCTAAATAGGAATTCAAGCTTTTTCGAAATCCAGGTGGGTCCAAAGCTCTACCCACTTTGCCACCTACCTGCCTCATTGAAAATTTACTAAATTAGTGTTAAGTACCTATCCTGTGTATCTGAAGTAAGCCCTGGAGACAGAAAGAAAGGCAAAAACAGGATCCCTGCCCTCAGGGAGCTCACATTCTAAAGGGGGTGCCAACAAGAAAACACATATACATAGGATACATACAGTGTAAGTGGGAAGTAATCTCAAAGGGAAGGCACTAGCAATGTGGAGGAAGAGGAGGACAGAAAAAGGTCTCATGCACAAGGTACGATTGATGTTGAATCTTAAAGAAAGCCAAGGATTCTAGGATTTGGAAATGAGAAGGGAAAGCATTTTACACATGGGTAACAGTCAGAGAAAATGTTCACTATTAGGAGATGGAGTGTTCTGTATGAGAAACAGCAAGTCCAGTGCCATTAGGTCATAAGTATGTAGAAAGGAATAAAGCATAAAAGAT
Organism: Petaurus breviceps papuanus; assembly: GCF_028583685.1. Classification (NCBI taxonomy): domain Eukaryota; kingdom Metazoa; phylum Chordata; class Mammalia; order Diprotodontia; family Petauridae; genus Petaurus; species Petaurus breviceps. The sequence continues at coordinate 6,075,813 of NW_027185616.1, read as the reverse complement.
TGGAAAGGTAGGGAGATGTCAGGTGGTAAAAGGTTTTAAATGCCACAAAGCATTTTCTATTTGATCCTGGAGATGATAGGGAGCCACTGGTGTTATTGAGTAAGAGAGTGACATTGTCAGACCTGCCCTTGGGCAGTTGAGTGGAGGATGGATGGAAGAGGAGAGACACTTGAGACAGGGAAACTGACTAGGAGGTTATTACAATTCAATCCAACCAAAATCTGAATAAGAATCTGTTTATAGCACACTTGACAAGAGGTCAATCACCTAATCTCAGGTCCAAGACATCTAGCTTATAAAAAACTCATTATCTTTTAAGGCAATGCGTTCCACTTTTGAACAATTCTAATTGTTCAGACTTCTTTCCAATTATTGAGCTGAAATTTGCCTCTCTGAAACTTCTACCTCTTTCTCCTAATTATGCCTTCTGGGGCCAAGCAGAACACATCTAAACCCTCTTCTGTGTGTCAGCCCGTCAAGTATTTGGACAGCTGCTATGAACCACCCCCAGTCTTATATTTTCCATGTTAAAACATCTCACTTCACTCAACTGACCCTTACATTATTTTCCCATCACCATGTAGGTTCATTTTGTCAATTTCTTTGCTAAATCATAGCACCCAGAACTGAATATAGTATTTGATATATGTTGTGATTAGAGATGAACACAGTAGGATTAGTGCCTTCTTTGATCTGAAAATTATGCTTCATTAAAGCGGTTTCAGAATATGTTGATTTGGGGAACTATTAAATTATATCAAGCTTGCAGTTCACTAAGACCTCCAGATATTTTACACACACACACACACACACACACACACACACACCAACAGTTGTGTAACAACACAGCCCCCTTCATACTCTTATCAAATTATTTTTTAACACAATGGTAGGATCTTATATTTATCCCTGTTAAGCTTCACTTTAACTGGATTGGGATTATCTTTTTGAATGCTGATCCTGTCTTCCAATATGTTAGTTAATACCCACCCACCCAAGCTTTGCATCATCTGAAAATTTGCTAAGCATGCAAGGATGGGCTGGGAACTGGATTCGATCTTATTTCAAATGCCATAAAAATTAGGTTAATTAGAAACTCTACACAGGTTAATGATCTGGGATGCAGATACAGGCTTTCAGGTAAGTCATCATCCAACAGAGAGAGGTCTCCCAAGGAGCACCTAAAGTTTCAGAATGTTCTTAAATGCATATAATCATAGGAGTAAAAAAGAAAGACAATGTTGAAATAGTTAACAAAACTTAGATAAATTTATGATATAATATGTGTTCTTTATTTGTACATTAAATAACATGATAATATATTTAAAATATAAGCAAGTTAAAGTTATATTTTATTTTTAAGACATATTGCCATGAAGGCAGTTGTTGCTTAGCTTGAAAAAGAACATTAAACTATGAGGTGGTCTTTGACAAGGCAACACATGTCATGTTGAACATCCAATCAACTTTCATTTATACTGTGATATGAAAACATCTATTTCTATTGGTGACAAAGTTACAACTGTGGCTAATACTACTCTGGTCTGTTTCCTGCATTCATAATTGAAGGAAATGCTGAATCTCAGAGGTTAGTGGAAATCAAGAAGTCGTTTTCCCCCATCCAAGCTTACAGACACCTTTGGAGGAGCCCTTCAAGGTCCATGGATCCCTGGTTATATATTTGTGAACCCTTAATGTAAAGGGAATATGCCCCCAAAAATGAAGTAAACTCCTTGCCTTGGAGATTTCAGGGGTATCTACACAAGACAGGAATTTCTTCTGTATAAAAGGGACTATGAAGATTGAGATGGAAAACACTTAACAAAAAGCAGCATCGAGTTGACCTTAAGGCCAGGCCATCTAGAGTAAGGTGCCAACTAGAGAGAGGAACACCAAGCCATGTTAGGAGAGAGAACTGTGCAAGAGAAATAGAGAGAGAGAGAGAGAGAGAGAGAGAGAGAGAGAGAGAGAGAGAGAGAGAGAGAGAGAGAGAGAGAGAGAGAGCTGCATCCATATGAACAAAGGGGAGATAGAGAATCAGCAATAGAAAGAGGCAAGGGAGACAGACCTTTGATGACAGAAATATAGCAGAAAACTAAATCAGAGGGAGATCTATATAGAAGGGAACCATGGATACCATAAAGAAAGGAAACACTAAACCTCAAGGCAGAGAAGCAAATATATAGACCTTGCCTACACTCATACTGAGTCACACAGACTGTATAGTTTCTTAGAAGAAGGTGGAGTCTGTAAGCTGGGGGTTTGGAAGAGGTGAGCTATTTAACACCCCAGAAAGAACAAGAATTTATCAAGTTGTTGATGGGAATGGGAATAAACTGTTTCTCCCTTTTATATCCCATTAAATAAAATATGTTCCATATTGTATGTATTTTTATCCTGAGTATATACAGAAATGAAAGTCCTTTTCTAAGAAGAGCAAAAAAGGCCAGATTTTCCTGGAGTTTCTTTGAGTAAGAATACAAGCCTGAAAATTTTTGTGAAGGACCTCCTCTAAAAATCTGTACCCTGATCTGTTAAAAGTCAAGAGCTGGTGCCTGACACAAAAACCTAGGTTAAACTACATAACATGCCCTTGATAATGGTCTAGTGAATGTCAAAAAAGGAAACGAGGTTAGCCTGGCATTATCTAATCTTGGTGAAGCCATGCTGGTTCTTTGTGAGTATGGCTTCCTTTGCTAGATGTTAACTATCCCTTCAGTGATATGTCCTAGAATTTTGCCCAAAATTATATTAAACTCACTAGAGTCAATCCTCCACTCAGCTGTCAAATTGATCTTTCTAGAGCACAGGTTTGACCATATCAGACCCCTGGTCAATAAACTTTGTTGGTTCCATATTACTTTGGGATCAAATATAAACTGTCCAGTGCTCTTGTACCCTACCAACCCCCATATGCTCTGAAATCTTATGACTCTGGCGTCATTACAGTTCCTCACAAAAGGTCTCCTCTGCACATTTTCACTGGCTACCCCACATAGTGGAATTCTCTCCCTCCTCATTTCCACACCCTGGATCCCTTCAAGTCCCAGCTAAAATTTTACCTTTTACAAGAAGCCTTTCCCAACCCCTCTTAATTCTAGTGACTTCTCTCTGTGATTGTTTTCAATTTATCCTGTATATATCTTGTTTATACATAGTTGCTCATATGTCATCTCCCCCATTAGATTGCAAACTACTTGAGAGCCTTGACTATTTTTTGTCTTTTTTTGCATCTCCATTATTTAACACAGTGCCTAGCACATAGTAGGTCCTTAATAAATGGTTATTGATTGATCCAGTAATAGAGGTGTATATCCCAAAGAGATCATAAAAATGGGAAAAGACCCACATGTACAAAAGTATTTATAGCAGCTCTTTTTGTGGTGGCAAAGAATTGGAAATTTAGAGGATGTCCATCAATCAGGGAATGACTGAACAAGCTGTGGTACCTGAACATACTGGAACACTATTGTTCTATAAGAAATGATGAGCAGGAAAACTTTAGAAAAACCTGGAAAGACTAATATGAACTGATGCTGAGTGAAGAGAGCAGAACCAGGAGAACACTGTACACAGTAATAGTCACACTGTACAATGACTAACTCTCTTAGAATTGACTCTTCTCAGAAACACAAGGATCTACAGCAATTCCAAACTACTTATGATGGAAAGAGCTGTCCACATCCAGAGAAAGAACTGTGAAGTCTGAATACAGATTGAAACAACTATTTGCTCTGTTTGTTGTTGTTTTTCTTTTCTTCTCTTTGTGGGTTTTCCCATCAGTTCTAATTCTTCTTTACAACATGGCTAATGTGAAAATATGCTTAATATGAATGTATATGTAGAGCCTCTATCAGATTGCATGTCATCTTAGTGAGGGAGGAAAAGAGGATAGGGGAGATAATTTAAAACTCAGAAACTTATGGAAGTGAATGTTGAGATTAATTTATAATTTTTTTAAAAAAGAAAGTTATTGACTGACTAATTGAAAAGATATTTGCCTTCCTGCAGCTCTACCTCACCTCTCTCATTCTCAATGATCTTTCAACAATCACTAAGAATGATTCAGCAATCAGAGTTACTAATTCTTTCCATACCCTGGAATCCAGTTCATCTAGACCTGCTGACTTGAGGTTCCCTTCCTGGACAGTTAAATATTATTTTACTTGCTCCTTATTTATCTTGGTTTTCAGTGACCTATTTGCCATTTTTATTAAAATTCAAAGATCATTCTCCTTGGCAGACAAAATAAGCAAAGTATGAGTTGAGCATCTCTGCCTTCTGCTGTTAATTATCATCATCCTATTCACCCCCAAGCAAGAATTCTAACCCTTCTTTGATCTTCTTTTACCAAATATAGCCAAAGAAAACTTTTTTGTTGTCCTTATCTTTCCTTACCAGCTGCAGCTTATTCTGAGCTTTATTCTACTATTCTCATAGGACTGTGCCTCTCTTTTACATTCACCTTCAGTTTTCTGTCCTTGCTTCCATCTTCTGACCCAGTTATAGCTCTAATACACCTATAACCCAAAGAGGTCAAAGAAAGAAGAAAAGGGGTCCTAAGTAGGAAAAATAGGTACATGCTGTTTTTTTTAATTAAAGAGAGTCAATGAGTTCCATGTGCATCCACATCCCCTTTTCTTCTTCCCTGGGATAGATTTCAAAAATTCATCCTTAAGAAATTTCATCCCTTCTAGGCTGAGTTCTCTTTTGGAATTTAATTCTATAGGATTCTACTTATCTTTCTTCAGAACCCTTTGAAGTTCTGGAAGTTTGGAAGAATTCTTCCAAAATTTTGTCTAGGTATCAACAACACCTAACTTCTTTTCTATTGTTAGAATATTATTATTATATTTTCTAAAATTTCTAAAATATTTTATTTTCTATTTTAAAAAGTTGAAAGTAGAATAGTCATTTTTCCACAAGATACTCATCACTTAAACTACAAATTTATTGTTGAGAATAAGATCCAGACTAGAAATTCTCCTTGTTGGTTCTTTCAAATTTTGAACAATGAAATTATCATTAAAATAAACCAGGAAATCATTAGTAGCTCTCTTTTTGTCAGAGGGAAATATCTGGATAATTTTAGCCCATTCCCACCACCACTGCCACCACTTTCTGCAAGGAATTGTGATTTATTTCCCAAATAATAAATATGTGATTTATTTCCCAAACTTTTCATCTTTCCTATTTCTGTCCAGGGTATTTGTAGTGTACTTCTGTAACAAGAAAACTTCTGCTTCCATTGACCCTTATACATGTTCTCTCCCCTACAACCCCCTTCTGCTTTTCTGATTTCCTCCCCTCACCAGATCGTCTTAATAAACAATGTTATTCTACTCCTGCCCTCATACCTATTTACTTACTCTGTTCCTTCTCAATGATGTTTATACCCTTTCACAGTCATATTTTAGCCACAGATGCCTTCCCACCAAGCTTCAGTATTACCAATGAGATCAAATATATTTTGTCGCATTAGGATCCCTGGTTTCCCTTTTTCTCTTTCCTTATACTTTGTGCATTTATGCGTGGATGTCTAAGGTTATGGTTTTTATTGACAAATCATTCCTTGGATGTTTTTTCCTGTGAATTTTTTAGTTTTTATTTTTCCTACCTCATGGATGCTAAACATATGCCTATATGCAAGCAGTTTTCCCCTTCCCTTTTCCTTTGCAGTTCAAAGTCCTTTGGGTTAAATTTTCTAGACTCCAGACAAATAAGTTTTTATAAGTCCTTGGTTATTTACACTCCACTTCTACTATGGGGTTCATTATCCTTACATTGTTTGAAATTGTGGTCCAGAAAACAGAATTCCATTTTAAAACACCATCTTCTTAATTAGCTGCTCAATTTCCAAATATGCCTTTCTCTTCTGGTAGCCATGATAAAAATCTTATCTATCTTTCTAAGGTATAGTTTCAAGCAATGCTTCTCAGTTCCTTCTGGAATTATAATTTGTACTCATGTGAGTGACCAAAATTGGATAGAAGTCATTAGGTTTATAGATAGATTGAGCTATGGCATGACAGATATACATCAAATGAACATGAGTAGTTGATGTTCTACTCTATCCTAGCTAGTTTATCATATATGTAACAGGTTTAGAGGTGGACATCCACATGAAGCCTACATATTGTATGCTATTATTAAGTCATAATATATAGTTATATACAATATTAATTCTATGGATAATCTAATAGGAAATGACATAAACCTTCAGCTCTCTCTAACTGCCACTGATTCATTTTAAAATTCATTTTCTACCAAAGTTATTTTTTCTTTTGCTTTGAAATTAGTAAACACCTCGTTTCTAAAGCAGTTGAGGTGTATATTCTATTATTTTCATAATAAAAAGGACAAATTTTTTGCTGTTTCATCAATTAGCTCTGAATGCCATTTCAGTCTATAAATGAACCAGAAAACTATTTCACTATCTCCATGTAAATTCTCTGTCTCTATCTGTCTGTCTGTCTATCTCCCTTCTCTTTCTTTCATAGGTTCATATAAGAATCATTGCTAGTGACCTCACAGTTTATCAGTGGAAATAACAGAAATATTTCCAGAGTATGTCAACTGTGAAAAAAGATTACAGCCAGAGTCTTCTCTGTCAACTATAATTGCTGACTCCTCTTCAGTACTAGAACCACAGCCCTATCATTCAGTTTCCTCAGGATGGCAGTCAATCTCTCAAGCATTTTTTTAGGATTTCTTACCTATGGCATAACTTCTACACTAGAGAGGGATTTATGTAACTTTGCTCAACATATCCTTATTCTCAAAGGTGATAGTTGACTTACTCAAATTCTCAGAACAGTTCTCTTAGTCCTTTCTCTCTATGCCTCACACAGTATCTATCATCATAATAATTAACTCTCTCCAGAAGATAGTTAAGTTGCATCTCCCCAAGACTTCATTCAATTTTTCTTAAAGATATAATAAAAAAAAAAAAAACAAAATCAAAGTCTCTGTGTAGATAGGTATGGCCAGCCTTTCTAAAAACTGATATCAAGGTAGGAGTATCATATGAAATATTAAGCAATTTTCAGTTGTGGAAGGAACTAGAGCATTCCAACCATGCCATAATTAGCAAATCCAGTGGTTGACAGTAATAAAAGGAGTTATCATAAATCTTATTGAGCTTCTGGAATAACTCTTCCACGTTCTCCAAAAAAAGGGTATTTTTATGAGGCAAAAAAGTGTGCTCCAGTGGGCAGACTGACAGATCAAGAGGAATACAACAAAGACCACCTTGCCCTGGGAATAAAGGCCCATAAAAATGTGTACTGGACCAGGAACTGTAACAGTTCTTCTGCATGTTTGGTAAAAGACAAGGAAAATTATGATAGTGACAGTAAAAAGGATATTGGTTTCATGCACTGTGAGGGTCACCCATTCATTTCTACTTAGGGGACAAATGATAATGAGATCATAGTTTGCAGAATCTGGTCCCTCTGTTTCTGTAACCACATGGTCTTTAGGTCCTCCAAGTCAGGAAATCTCAGATCACCCAACAGCTTAGCCATCATTTAAGCCCCAAGTTAGAAGAAAGAGTTTGGGTTGCCCTATAAATTACTAATGTAGACTCCCTTCCCTCTGAGTGCTAAAGTAAATAGGTATCAATAGAACCATATGCCACAGACCCATTCAAACTGATATTCTTGGTTTGGGGCTCTGGCCCTCTTCTGTCTGAATACTGTTTTGCTATGTGGAAACAGACTACGGCTAACTCAGAACTGTGCTGAACAACTATCTCATATCTTCAAGGATTCTGTCATCATAGTTTCCCAAATACTGAAAATACTCTTTGAATGTGAGAACTAGGGCCCAAAACTGCACAACTTCTCCAGCTATACATGCAGGGAATACCTACCTCTGTTTAGCTTTACAACATGTTCTCCAAATGCATGGACAACTCGAAATGCCTTCACTCTAAACACAGAATAATTCTGGAGAGTTTACATTAAGATGTCCTTCCTCATTTGTGTTCACTGCCAAATTTTACACTCTTAAGAACCGTCTTCAGAAAGCCACACTTGGATGCCCATTCTCCTTTCTACTCACTACCTAGCAATCTATTGTCACACTATAGTTACCCAATGACTGATCCACACTAAATTATCTCTTGTACTTCCCACTTCCCTCTGCCCTTCCATTTCACTCACTCAGGAGTCACTTCATAACTCTGTCACAATCATATCTAAGGTAGATCTCAGACCATCACACGAAATAATTATGACCTTTAACAAAGAACACTTTTAGAACTCTGAGAGTAATTATCAATTATGGGTAAAACTCATTTGCATTCTATGCACAGGTGAGTGTCTACAGAGAAACACCTGGAGAAAGAACTCTCCTAGGGAAGAGTACAAGCTGTAGTCTAAAAGAGAGAAAGCAAAGGCTTTGTCAAATCAAACAGAAGTCCACCGGTAATAATCAATCAGATATGCATAGTGGTAGGAGATGGGAAAACAGAAAAAGGAGTCCAAAGCAATGGTCTAAAGCTGGGGAAGCCAAGAAGGGAAGGGGAAGGGAATCAGCATTTTAAAATTGTCTACTGTGTTTTAGACACTATGCTAATGTGCTTTTCACAAATGTCTTCTTATTTGACCTTCACAAAGACCTTGGGAGGTGTGGTTATTATTATCCCCATTTTACAGTTGAGGAAACAGGTAAATATAGTTTAAGTGATTTGCCCAAGGACACACATCTAGCAAGGGTTTGAGCCTGGATTTGTGCTCATCTTCCTGAGTCCAGGCCAAACACCCCTTTTCACTGTGCCACCAACTACCTCTAAGAAGAATATTCTATAGTGAGCAAAAGTAAGGTAACAAAATAACAGCTCATTTTACGCTCATGATATCCTTTTATGGAAGTGGCGTATTAACTGCACCACCTCCTGAAGTCATTGCTTACTATACCATTTCTTTGTTCTACCATGTTGAAGTTGCCAATAGACCAAGAAGGCAATTCTCAGACAAGTTTCATCAAAATCCAAATTCCCTTAAAACTTATTTGAGATTTTAAATACAGAAAAACAAAACTATGGTTATTTACTCTATTCAACTCAATTCAATTAACTTTAACTCAATTCATTTTAGTAATTAACAGCAACAAATACATTCATGAATGAAATGCATTTAATGAAACTCATATTTTCTGGTCTCTTATTATTAGAATATTCTGTAGGAGTCAAATCAATGTTTGAAATAAGAACATAAATTTTAAAATGCTGGTTTTTCCCACTCCAACTGTCTTAACCAGCATATATGATACAATAAGATGTCCTGAGAGCGAAGCTGGTTTCTTTGCCCAGCCCTCCCTCACTTGCATCCAATTTGCTTGCAAGTAGTGGCATCACCTTCTGGATGTCACTGTCCTCTTCAAGAATGAAGAACAAAAAACAATAAAGTGGAAAATGTAATTTGGGCAATGAAGAAGAGGCTTAACAGAAACTCTCTATTGAAGGAGCCCCTGGGAAGTGTGTGCCATAGACAGAATCATCTTTTTCATGGTAGTAGAGCAACTAGGAATGAAGATGAAGATGGCAGGCTTCTGGGTTCTGATATGAAAGCTAAAATAGAAGAAATCAAAGAGAATGTCAGTAAGCTAAGTCAAGGTACCCTGAGGAGTTAGAGAATTAAGGTAAAGAAACCTTAGAGAAGAGCAGTGATGTGTCTAAAACAGAGAGGCTGAGACATCCCTTATTCCAGTTGTAGTTTTATATTTTACCATTCCCACTCCTTTTGCATACTTTTAAACACTACTGCCCTGCCTGCAGTGGTGGCCATAGACACAGCCATGTGAAGAAAAATATTGCATGGTCCCAAACCAGGGAACTGAGTTCCAAGTGCTCTTATATTCATGAATGGAATAAATTCTAAAGAAAGCACTAGAAGAATCAATACACACACATTTCAGCCTGGACTAATAATGGCATTTGCTTGCATCAGTGGAATCTGAATCTTACTTTAGATTATGGAATAAATGTATTTTAGGGATACAGTAATGGAATCTCCATGAATCATAATGAGATGGTTAAGCAGAATTTACCATCCAGCTAACCAATTAATTCCTTTTTTTCCTTGGGAACTTTTGACTCATTTAATTTCTTTTTCAGTATGTATCCATCTAAAAGTCCTAAGTGAGGTACTTTTAAGCCCATGTTAGTGGGCAGTTCAATTTAATTCAACAAGCATTTATTAGACTCTTATCCTTGTACTAGGCTGTGTGCTAGATACAGGATGGGGGGATTATCCAAAAACAAAACTGAAGTAGTGCCTTCCCTAAAGGAGTTTATATTGTCTTGCAGAAGATGAAAAAGATAGACAGGCAAGGGAATAGAAGTGATTTCAAGAGGAAGTGATCAGTGAAAACTGGGGTAAATTAGAAAAGGGTTTCCATACGAGTTCTGTTGTTTGTTTGACTTTTGTGACTTGAAGGAAGGTAGGGATTCCAAGAAGCAAAGGTTAAGTAGTTTCTTCCATTTATAGAGGACCTCTACAAAGTCATGGAGGTGGGAAATGAAATATTACCTATGGGGAGACCTAGTAGAGCTGTTTGACAGGAATGAAGAGTATGTGAAGGGGAGCAATATGAATTGGAATGGAATCAGCACTTATTAAGCTACTATTTTGTTGGGACAGATAGACGGGAGTCATATTGTAACAGGTTTTAAATGCCAGCTTTAGAATTTTGTATTTTATCCTAAAGGTATTAAAGAGTTACTAAAGATTTTTGGATAGAGGAATGCCATATTCAGAGCTGTATCTTAGGCATATCAATTGATAAGAATAATCTTTTCATTTATTGCCACCCCGCCAAAAACCTAGTCTTTCATTTAGCAACTGTGAAGCAAGCACTGTGGAATGATGAGAAATTGGTTTAACATAGAAGGTGCCAAGGTCTTTCATCTTTCAAGATCTTGGAAGGTCACTGCATCCCTGGACATCATCAGTCATCCTGATTTTTGTCTTGTCATTGGACTACTCGGGAAGAGAGAGTGAGGCTGATGACTTTGTGCAACTCTGCCTCACTTAAATCCTATTCACAGATGAGTGATATTATTGATACTCTTCAAAAACAAAGGACAAAAATGCAACTTTTCCAGTCTTTTGTAACAGTATTTCTCTTCTTGAACCCTATGTTATAGTCAAACTAAACTTTTGAAAAATCTGATCCTGTACACTCCCAATTCCACACAATTGACTGTATCAGATTGGTCCCCATGCTGGAATGTAGTCTTTTCTCTTCTCTAGCCTTAGAAAAAGAGCATAGTTGGGAGTTGGGGGAGGGGGCATTGGGAGGGGACAGAGAAGTACTAGTTCTGGAAATAAACCCCATCTCAGATGATTACAAGCTGAATAACCATGGGCAAGTCATACAACCTATCTGAGGTTATAATTTCCTCATTTGTAAAATGAAGATAATAGTAATGCCATGTTATGACAATCAAAAGAGATAATAATGCATGTAAAAAGTATTTTGCAAACCTTATAGCTCCATATTATCTTTTAACTATAATTTCTTGCCTCCTATTAAGTCTTCCCTCTTTCCCTTCCTCTCTCATCCTGTAGCACCAATGCAATATTTATAGTGCTCATGATCATGATAAAGACCATGACTATAAATATTGCATGACATTTAATCACAAAATATACCAGACTCTCCAATATAGAGGACAGAACTTAAGCATTTATTTAGACACAAAAAAACAAATCCTAAAACCAGTAAGCCAATTCCATCATAGTACCAAAGATATTAAGAAGCCATAATAGCACTGAGAACCAAAGCATCCTTCAGCCTTCCTACAAACCAATACAAGATCAATATTTATTCACAAACCTCTCTCTCTCCCCTTTCCTGAGCACCTCTCTCTCCCACCATCTCTCTGGCTCTGGCTCCCTGCTTCCTATGGGCTCTGCTTCCCTTCAGCAAAGTCCTCCCACCACAGGCTCCATGTGACTATATTTAGCCTATTAAGGAGCTGAGTTTATCTTCACAGCAGGGAAACTTTCCTGTGGGCTCTGCTTTACCCTTTAGCAAATTCCCTCCATCACAGGTCCCGTTTGATTACATTCAGCCTATTAGGAAACAGAGTTTACTTTCAAAGCAGGGAAGGTCTTCAAAGGTCTATTAAGGGGCAGGGAAGATCTTCAAATTCCCATTCCCATTATACATCCCTGGCTAAAAGTGATTATTCTCTCCTCATACTTTCTTAGATCATTTCTTCAGGTCTTACATTTTCCTACGCTATCTTCTATCACTTATGTGCATTATGTCTACAGAGTTTATCACCTCAAAAAGATTGAACACTCCTTGAAGACAGCACATGTGTCATTTTTCAACTTTGTGTCCCCAGCACCTAGTCCAATACTTAATAAGTATTTACTTAATTGAATTAGCTTAATTAACCTGAGGTTTAGCTTGACTTTTTTTTTTTAAAGCAATCGGTGTTAAGTAACTTGCTCAAGGTTACACGGCCAGTTATTTCTGGGTGTGGTGCTGAGTATCTGAGCCCAGATTTGATCCGGGTCATCCCGACACTGGAGCGGGTACTCTTACTTGCTGAGCCACCTGGACGCCCCTAAGCAACTGGGGTTAGGTAACTTGCTCAAGGTTACATGGCCAGGTGTTTCTGGGTTGGTGCTAAGTGTCTGAACCCAGGATTCAATCTCCAGATCGTCCTGACACTGGAGCCGATGCTCTTACTCACTGTGCTACCTGGCCACCCCTGGTTTAGCTTGATTTTACAGAAGGTTTGTTCCTTCTATTTATATAGTATTCTGAGCTTTTCAAAACAAATTTTGCATCTTCTGGCCGTAGATCTTCATAACAAGTGCACAAAGTAGATAAAGCAAATATTATTGTCCCATTTTAAAGATGCACACTCTAAAACTCAGTGAAGTAAGATGAGGAGTCTAGGGTCCGAGTACTGATCCAATCAAAGAGCCATAATCTACTTGCTTCAAGGGCTTTTGAGAGAATCAAACGAAACAAGGAGAATGAAGTCCTTCATGAACTGCAGCCCTTGATAAATTTGTTGTTGTTGCTATATCATGCATTCTGTGACTCCATTGGGGAATTTCTTGACAAATATACTAGAGTGGTTGGCCATTTCCTTCTCCAGCTCATTTTTACAGATGAAGAAACTGAGGCAAACGGGGTTGTTACTTACCTAGTCACACAGCTAGTAAGTGCCTGAGGCCAGATCTGAACTCAAGAAAATGAGCCTTACTGACTTCAGACCCAGCTCTCTATGCACTGTACCACCTAGCTGCCTCAATAAATATAGGTGATTATTATTAGGAGAAAGAGAATAAGCATTTATATAGGGCCCACTTTGTGCCAGGCATTGTGCTAAGTATTTTTGACAAATATTATTTCATTTGATTCTCACAACCATACAAGTTAGGAGCTGTTATTTATCCCCATTTTACTATTGAGGGAACTGAGACAACTAGTGACTTCCCCAGGGTCACACAGCTAGTGTCTGAAGTCAAATCTGAACTCCAATCTTGCTGATTCTAGGCCCAATTCTCTATCCACTGTGCTACCAAGTTCCTCTGTTAAAATGTGCCTTCCACTAGAAGAGGGTCACACCTTAAAGAGTGTGAGAAGAAGGAGCAGGGAAGAGGAGAATACAAGAAAGAAAGAAGCGGATGTTGAAAGGGAGATATTAGAACACCAGAGATAAAAACTTTATCTCCTTCCCCAGGTTGGCAATTTCTGATCAACTCCACCCCCACTCTGTATCCTCCGCCTCCCCCAATCTGGTAGAGATGACATATAAGAAACCCAAATCACTGAAACTATGTGTAGTAATGCAGAAAGAGCCCCAGAATTGTAGTGGAGAGAGGCCAGCTCTGTGTAGTCCTCAATGCATTACATAGCTGACTCTTTGGTAGAATGAGTTTCCTTATACTACCTATCTCACAGGGGCATTGTAAAGAATATATTTTGTAAGCCTCAAAGAGCTCTGCTAATGGGAACTATTATTATTATATGATTATATATTACAATATTATTACAGTTATCTCTTTCACATGGTGACTTTCCCTATCACAGTTTCAATATATGGCCAGTTAGCATAATAAATTAAATGGAAATATGGGGGGTGGTTTGCAGAAAGCACAGATGATACTTGAAAGACAGTCAACAACACAGGGCCTATGGCCAAATACTTAACCCAAATTTTATGATAAGTGATCATATTTTATGATATGTAAATACGTGATATAAGAAAAAAATAGACTTCTCTGGTACAAAGGGAGGGCAAAACATTTTTACACAGATTTTCCAGATCAAGAGGGTTGCCAAGCTCCTAAATCCTCCTCCCCCACAAAATGTGGAATGGATAATTATACATACACACATACATACACATACATATATACACACACATATACATATATACACATATATAATTTCAAATGAATATGTTATAATAAAATGTTACACAAATATAAGTTATCATATGAGGATCCATACCATGGCTCCGGAAGTACTGAATGGATTACATTGCAACCAGAAGATTCAACTTGCAAGAATATTTGCTGCAGGGTTCATTTAAATTGAGAACTACCTTAATACATTTTCAGGAAATCCAGTTTCCAGTCCCTGCTCTGTCACTCATTTGCTGCATGACCTTGGACAAATCACTCTGGGCTTCAAATTTCTCACTTGTAAAAGGAATCACCTCTCCAAGGCTGCTCCAGACTTTTTCTATCATGCCCCAGAAACTTTTCATCCTTAAAGCCCACCCCAGGTGCAGAATTCACACAGTGGAAGTACCGTCTACTCTGAGGCCTCTCCATATGACTGCATGGCTCCTCCCAGAACCTCCACTTAAAGAAAGCTGCCCAGGTCATCCTAGTCTCTCCTACCTCTGCTGGCTACACAACTGACCCTCTCTACAAGACCTTTTGCCCTGCCCCATTCCACTCAGCTCTTCAGTTCCCTTTTATGTGTTGTCTTCTTCCATTAGAATGTAAGCTTCTTGAAAGCAGGGACTAGCTTTCGTTCTGCTTTCATTGGTATAGTATTACCAGAATTTAGCCCAGTTTCTGGAGCATAGTAAGCACTTAATGTTTTTTGATGAATAGGTGTAACAGCAAGCACCCTAGAACACCTGGAATGACTTGCCAGCACAGGTTCTTCAATGTGCTTTTCTAAGAAAGACTGCTCAAAAAAGGATTAGCTTTTAATTACATTTTTATTTTTTAATTACATTCACTAGTTCAGGGGAAAGGTCAGCACCTTGAATGTCAGAGAAAAATATAAGCAGAGAAATCAGCACAAAAGCCAACAGACAGGGCTCTGACTGCCTAAATTAAAACAATATTGCTATACTCTTTACATATACCATCTGATCCAGAAAGCCTTTCCATCTGAGCCATGGAGGGAGAGGAGGAATGGGTGGGAGGGGAAGGGGCTGAAGATACAACTCTTCAGAGTTTCATCCAGGGAATCACAAGGTCCTTCTCATAGGTGAACCCCCAAAGCAAAATACCAACTCAGAGTATATATACACTTCTCAGAGTCAGAAAGCATCACAACCCTTGTGATTCACTCCCTAATCAATTTAGTACCAAAAGGTGTGGAAGCCTTTCTACAAACAAACTTCCTCCTAAACAAACTCCTCTTTAGGCAAGTCCCTCCCCCAAAGGGCTCCCCCACTGGGGCCTATTGATGGGTGGGGAAGACCTTCTAATCCCATTAACATTACAATAGGATGAGCTAAATTGTCCCTCTTCTAGATCCAAAATTCTTTGATTCTATGATTCTCTTAATATGAAGTAGCCAAGATAGTGTGAATTAAAAGGCACCATACATGATGAGGCTGATGGAGCAATGAGACCCCTTAAAAGGGTCTGTGAACAGCTGAAAAGTAGCCCAGATCCTTCCAATTTGCCTGAGGAATCCAGCCCATCCCACTATAATCCTTTTAACTGCCCTTTCATTGTGACCTTCATTGTCTGTACCTGGCCTAATGGCCCACCCCAGGCTGCTTGCCATTCTCTAATCTCATCCAGATCTTCCCACAGTCTTCTATATAAAATATCAATCTTACCCCCATTAAATTGCTCAGATTCTTAGAATCTGGCCCACTTGTAGTGACATCACAAATACCATAGATTCTATAGGAATCTCCCCCATCCAACTGGTTCCTTCATAATAAACTCTTTACTTGGACTCAAAGAAGACTTGAGCAGTCAAATTCTTTTGAGGAATACCCCTGCCCTGTACCCTTGCATTTCAGAGTTCTTAGCACCCTTAGATCACACCAATAAATGCTACCCTTATGCCAAAATGACTCCACCCAGGTTCTATGCAGCCTAAAATTCCATTAGTGATTTGTTCCTTTGGACTCAGCTTTGCCTTTTACAGGTATCTTCCTTAAAAAAAAAATCTGCACACACCTCTGGAAAGATATGAGTAGATATAAACTAGTTTCCTAAATGCTTTCCTCGTTTTAAAGAGAATGGTCGGTATTAGAGAGAAAGCAAGAGAAAACGAAGAAAAAGGGGACAAGCAGGGGAAGGTAAGGATATAGAAAACCATCTTCAGCAACTATTCAGTTTTATGGAATGTCACCCCTGTGCTCCTGGGTGTCATCTTTGTTAAGTTGGACAACTTTCAACCTTGCCAGGTAAATATGTTGGAAATTCTCTCTGTTGTTGCATTGCAATAAATCATTATCTCTTATTGGTAATCTCTTAATTTTGCCATATGAATAGGCTACCTTTGATCTCTGCCTTTGTTTACAAAACCCCTCAGCAGAACCCTTAGGAGATATGTGCTATTCGCTAAAAGGGTAGCAAAGACCTGAATGCATAATAAGGAATGAATGAGTCCATCCTTTGTTCAATAATACAATATTTTTCTGAATAATGCATGAGTTGCTTTTCATTTAGGAAATGAGAGAGGATATAATCCCCACTGTGCATCGAGTGAGTATTTTTAAACATTTATAAGCAGGAACCAAAGACAGTGGTAAGAAGCTTAACGACAACAGAAATAAATGTACCTTAGGATCAGAACAGGTGATGGACAGAGCTTCCATTGTGCTGATCTTTAAGTGGAGGTGGGAAGTTGGAGGTAGAAGTTGGGTGTTATCCTAACATCCTTGAATAGGTCTGTCTGGGTACTTAGGCTACATCACACTTGTCATCTGTACTGCAGCTAAACTCATGGAATGGGTGAAAATCTTATAAATGTTAGAGTAGGAATAAATGTCAGAACCATCTGGTCCAAATTGGAGTCTTTGTTGGGAAATCGTTGGGAAATGAAGTTGTATAGGGAAGGTATTTGGAGAAGGCTCAGATTTAATCTCTCAACTAAAATTTGGTATGGTCTCAAAGATTGTTCCCTGAGGTCATACTGGTGAAATCTTGAAACCCTCAGAAACTCAGTAAAAGTTCTTTTTAATGACAATGGGAAAGTGAGAGTGGGTCCCTGAGTTCTGGGGCTACCTCTAAGGCTTTAGATATTTTCTTATCAGGAAGGCAACATCTGGATATGTTTCATGGAAATGTGTTGACTTCTAGGATTTCCTCAATCTGTTTCTAAACACTGATGGCCACGAAGGATTAATTCATTTCTCTTATACAGAAGCCTCTTCCTCTTATCTAGGATTTTGTCTTTTCTAACAAACCTGGGATCTCATTACCACCTATCTTCTAACTGCCATGTTAAATGCAGATTCTGATTTCCCTGGTAAACAGCCCGGCTATACCCTGCTCATTTGCAACTCTTTCTCATATAAATAATAGAGAGTAGTTCACATGAGGAAATGCCACCTCAAGAGCCCATGAATAGTTTTATTGGCCCTGACTCAAGCAAATTGGTAAAGCTGGACATTCCTAACATTTCTGTTTTTACCCTTATAGTTTGCTTATTAAAGGAATCATGTTCCCTGCTTCCTCAAGAGCCATTATTAAGACACTATCATCATATTTGCTGAGTTAGATAAAGAGAAAAATTATACTTGTGTTTACTCTGGTTCATAAGGCTAATCATTGGGTTGTTTGTTCATTTGTTTGTGTATTAAAATTCTTTGAGTGATCACTGAACATTTCAACAGGTTTGCAAAAAGAAGACATAATCTTTCAGACTTAGCCCTTTAATTGGAGACAAAGGAGGTCAATCCATATTGTGGAACCACAATTGACTGTAGCCTAGATTAATTGCTTTGTTTGTGGAAACATAGTACTTCCATATAATTGCCAGAGCTACTTTTTATTCAACACCTAAATGAAAAATCAAAACACAAACCCTGAGCCATTGGCTCAGAGTACTGGTTGTCAGTGCTTTTTAAGCTGGCCAAGCCCAAGGGGACCAACCACTAGTGCCTCTTATTTCTGATTTTGTGCTAATTTTGTCTGCCTCATCCTTTGCTGCCACTGGGCATCTTCTAAAATATATTTTAGCATTTTAATTAATGTTGTTTTACTGTACACACACCCTGCAGCGGGCTGTGGTTGTAGACATCCAAAAGACAAATAGTAAAAAAAAAAAAAGAAAAAAATCAACGGGGATGATTAATTTTCATTTCAAAGCCAAACCTCATTGCCTAGGCATACACTCCTGGCTTAATTAAACCAAATGGAATACTGCAAGTGAAGAAAGAGCTCTCATCCTCCCCAAAACAGACTGGCCTTTTCTAGGCTATTGGCGCAATGTCATCATCCCTCTGCCTCTCTAAAAGACCTATAAATGCCATTCTCACAAGCTCTCCTGAGCTCAGTGTTATGGTGTCTGCTTGGCATGCAGCAGCTTTTGTGTAGATACTACCTTTAGGAACTTTGTGTGAGAGAGTAAGGCTGACTCTGAGTAAGCTTATGAATTTGGACAAACTTTTGTCCCCCTCTTGCTTCAGTTCCTGTGTTCTTCCCTCCCTTCACCTTCTGTGTAGTAGCTACTTTTGTCACTTTAGCAGCTAGTACCCTTATCTGTACCCCTGTCTAGAGGAAAAAGGGATCTAAGAACCTTATTTACTCTAAAATGTTAACTGATCCCATAGCCTGCTGGTGCCCTATCTCCCGAAGAGCCTTGAATTTAAGCATTTTGTATTTATTTGTATTTATTCTCTTCGTATTTGTTCTCTTTGTACTTAATATGTGTAAATTTTGTTTCTGCCATTAGAATATAAGCCCCTTGAGAGCAGGTATTGCTGCATTCTTTCTATTTGTATCCCTAGTACCTACTACAGTGCCTGGAGCATAGTAGGAACTTAATAAATGCTTGTCCATTGACTTGGTTCAATGTGTTGACTCACTTTTTTGACCTTCCCAATAGAATGATCTTCTACAGTTTCCAATAATCAACGATGTTTTATTTCTTGGTGTGTTTTAACCGGAGAACATGCTTCTAGCCTACCCTCTGATTTGTGTAGTCAAGACAAGGAGAAGCCTGACCAACCTCCTCATAACAACTAGAAAAAAATACAGAGCTGAGAACAAGAATAAACAGGAAGAGGAACAGGATAGAGAGACACACAAATGTACAGACTCAGAGTTGGCCCTATCCTTTGAAAAAATAAGTGGATACTTGCATAGCTGGATTTAAGGAGTATTAAAGGTATCTAACTATCTATCTTCCTCTCCTCTTTCCTAACCAGGCTTATGATGATACCTGAAATTCCTACCATCTGTCACTGAAATTCTCACCATTGCTTACTACTGAATTAAGGAATTGTTTCTGAAAGGCTCTGTTAAATGGAAATGTTACTGTGTAAGGGAAATAGTTCTTCAAGGTAAGTAGGAAAAATCTTGACTGTTGCCTGTGTGTCATCTGGGTCTGATGTAGACTTTTTAACAAAAGAACTGAAAATGTGGCTTCTGAGTCCTATTGGCCTGCAGCAGCCTCACAAAAGAATAGTAATACGCTAAGGAAGAAGAAGTCAGACCAATAAACAAGCATTTTTTTTAAAGAACCTTTTATACTCCAGTTTATTTGTTAGACCAGGAACGAATGATAGTACCAGCATATGCCAGCAATGGATTGGCAGAAAATCAGTAAATGGCATCTTCTGAAGTAATAAGCAATATCAGGAGATATAGCTTCAAGAGCCAACAGATGTAGAGTATAAGTGGGACAGATGGGGAAAGGGGAACTTTCTGTCCAGAGCAATGGAATTGAGAGGTAGGGCCAAAAAGTATGCCTACAAGGCACAGTCACTTTCTAGGGGATAGGGCCATGGATTGTTTTTCAACCACAGTGCAAAACTAACTCACCTCAGAACATATAATGTCCATAGAATTCTCAACTAGTGTAGAAGACTATGATCTTTCATGGATTGAGGATTAGAGACTCATTCCATTTCTTACATTCTGTTATTTATTTCATAAATTTTGTTTCAACGAATGTTATCTATTTCAATCAAAAAATATCCCTGAAATTAGTAACAAATTCTCATCTTGATTTTTCATTTGAAGCATTGATCAGGCTAGTCTTAGGCAAATTTGTAAAGCAGCCAAAATTGGTTTACCATGTCTTTCTACTTCCTTTCAGTGCCCCCTCTGCTCTTTAGGAGAGGTCCATTATCCCAAGTTCTGTTTCTCTCCTTCCCCCATCAAAGCTTTCTTGTTCTGTGATACAATCCCTTAGGAATCTCATTCCCCAATATGCCACTGGCCCATCTGAGAAAATAATTATGGGCAATGATATCTTAATGTGTCATCCCTCCTAAGAATGTATGTGCAATTTAGCAGTATCTCTCAACTACCACAATAGAAAGGGGTGACTAATGGAGGAATTAGCTGGGAGGAGGAGAGGTAGGGAGGAAGGGATACATAATTTTAGATAAAGGAAGCTTTGGGGAGACCACAAATTATACCTCATACCTGGTTTCACCTACCTTATCTGGGGATGGTAAAGAAAGGACTTTACAAATTTAAACAGTATATAAATGTGAATATGATAATAATAACAAGGATGGTCATGAAACACAGTACCAGCTTGGATATTGGTAAGTACATGTATGTGGGAGAAGTATATTCAACAGAAGATAAGAAAAAGTAGAACTGGTCTAGAATTTGACTGTCTGACCAACATCTGAATCTTTCATTTTGGTCACTCACATCTGTCAAAAAAGACCTCTAGATAGATAGTCTGATTCAGCCTGGTCAAGGTATCTAAAAAGAGTGAGCCCTCAAGGGACTGAGATCCCTGGAGTAGCAAGAGAAACAGGTCTGAAAAGTGGAGGCACTAGAATTCTGAACCACAAACCACCTGAACTTTCGACCCTGGCAAAAATACATTCATGCATACATGTCAAGACATCTCCAGGTGGCTCAAAAGGCACAGCTAAAAGGCAGAGCACATGCTTAATGATCTTATGAACATTATGTCCCCCTCCCTGGGTGGAGCCAAGACTTAATTTGAATGAACACGCAACGTATGTACGGGAGGGGGCAACATGTTAAGGAGGATCATATGAACAAGAAGGACTGGAAAGTTGTGCAACTAATGGGAAAAAAGGGAGGCAGCTGGCAGCCTGAACAGGGATAAAGGTAGAATTGTTCATTACTGGGGGCTGGGGGAGGGTCTCTTTGTAGAACACAAGGCCTGCAATCTTACCTTAAAAATTAAAAGCTTTCCTGGCTTTTACATCGTGTTCTTTCTAAATGAGCACATTTCTCACATATCTATATATACATTATAGACACACATATCTATCTGTGTTTAGATACATACGTAGGTACATATACATATCCATAGGTGTATTTCATTTCTATGTGTGTGCATATATATACGTGTATTTATGTATATATGTACATGTCCCAAAAGTTTTAGTGTAGTTTAAAACTATTAAAACTTTTGGATCACCTTGTATATACACATATACATACATATAGATATAGATATAGATGAGGAAAAGGAGTTAAGTAGTTTCTAGCATCATGATTACTAGGGGTGGCCAGGTGGCTCAGAGAGTAAGAGCACCGGCTCCAGTGTCGGGATGACCTGGATCAAATCCGGGCTCAGATACTCAGCACCACACCCAGAAATAATTGGCCGTGTAACCTTGAGCAAGTTACTTAACCCCGATTGCTTTAAAAAAATAATAATAATCATGATTACTTAACCAAGAAGAGTGATATGAAATATACTCTCTAGAGTATGTATGACCTGAAAAGGAAGATGAGCTAGTCATATAGAAAGAATGAGAAAGAACCAATGAGTAGCCTAAGGGGTCTTTTGGAGCAACCAACATATTTAAAGAATCAAAGGAAAATTTCTAGTTTACTTATTGTATGACAGGGGATTCCTTTAATAAAGGATTTATGGAAAAACATGGGTGAGAAGTCATGGATGCTTCACCATAAGATTTAGAACTTACATTCATTTATCATAAAATCGCAGTTTTTGATCAGGAAGGGACCTTAAAGGTCCTTTACTCTGAGCCCTTCATTTTATAGATGAGGAAATTGAGGCCCAGAAAGGTCCAGTGACTCATATAAGATCAAAGAGGATAGAAATAGCAGACTGAGGATCCAAACTCAGGTCCTTTACTCCGAGCCCTTCATTTTATAGATGAGGAAATTGAGGCCCAGAAAGGTCCAGTGAGTCATACAAGATCAGAGAGGATAGAAATAGCAGACTGAGGATTCAAACTCAGGTCCTTTGACATCAAATGTAGTGTCCTTTCCACTGCACAATCGCCTCATCATGTTTAAATTCACTCCTTTCACAGATGAGGAAACTGAGGTCTGAAGAGATTGTCACTGGCCGGAGCTAGGAAACAGTGGCGTCAGTATTTAAATCTAAATCCTGTTTCCAAATCTGGTGCTCTTTCCATTATATCTCAATGCAAAGATTATTATCTGCACCAATGCAGGAAGAACCCACATGGATGAATTCACAGAGCTGGGGCAATTTCTACTGAAGCAGGTGGAAACTGTGTGTGTGTCTGTGTGTACATGCATGGGCACAAACATGTATGTACACATGTGTTTCAAGATAGATCGTAATGTGACAGAGATGAGAGATAGAGATGTATGTTTTGTGATTAATTCCTTTACCTGCATTAGAATATAAAGGAGAAAATTGAATGCAGGTGTGCAGCAAAGCTCTCTGGATTTGCTGTACAAACACACAACAGGGACCCTGGTAGTTTGGCATTGTTCTCATTTGATTTGTCTTTGGGGGTTGGGGGCTGGGAACCATACCTGATGAGTTATTAGTAACAATTGGCTGCAGTGCAGCCCAGCATTCCAGGAAGATATTTTCAGATCTGAATCCCAAACTGAATCAATGCCTTCTTTGTATGAGATGCTTGTACTGCAGGCATTAGCAGCAAACTGATTTCTGCAGAGTCCAGCGTTTTGGTTTGTTTGGAATTCTTTGTGGTTTTTTTTTCTTTTTTCTTAATCTGCCCTCTGTTTCCTGTGCACAATTCTCAATGATAATTCATTTAGGTCCATTCTTTGTCTCAGTGAAAAGGCAAAAAAGGACCCACTGGCATTATCCCTGCTGTAGAATCCAGACCTGATTTGATGATTTGGTTTCTGGGCAGGGGCTGGAGAAGCTGGCTGCCGGTTACTGGGGACTGGGTTGGGGGCTGGAGAAGTTGACCTGTGCACCCTCATTATCAACCTGAGGAATTTCCAGGAGGGGACTCCTTTTGTTGTAGAGCAGGCAAGTGGCCCTTCCCAGGGGGTGCATGTGTAAGGCCCCTTCAATTGCCCTTAGGGCAGGGCCAGTAAGCACCAGACTAGGTCTTGCTTTGGGAAATACTCTACCACATGGCCCTTTGACCAGCTGAAGCCACAACCGACATTTCTGAGGGGAGAGAGGGCAGGAATGATGCCCTTATCTTATTCCTTCCTAGTAGAATAAAGTGGGGAAAATGACCCCACTGCCTAAACATTAAGGTTTTTCTGTTATACATTGGATTGTATATATGTGTGTATATTGGATCAATAGAAGAAAGACCCTTGGACTTGGGGTCAAAAGGCCTGGGTTCAAACTTTGCTTATATTATTTTCTACTTATGTGGCCTTGGGCAAGTCACTGCCTTTCTCCCAATCTAGTTTCACTTCTATAAATTGAGAGAATTTGGTTTAGATTACCTCTTTTTCCTTTCTATTTCAGCTATGATTATGTAGGGAAAGATGGTGAAGCATGCAGATACTGTAGGGGAAAGGGGCATGTAGAGTCAGAGCACCCAGGATCAAATCCTGATTTTGCTATCTTTTTATACAGCTATTTAGCTGTATAACCTTCTGATACATCAGTTTCCTCATCTGTAAAATAAGGATGTTGATATAGATGATCTCTAAGACCCCTTTAATTACTAAATCTATGATCTTTATGATTTATAGGCACAGGATGAACTGGGTTCAAATCTAGACTCTAACACTTAACCAGCTGTGTGACCCTAGGCAAATCAATTAGCTTCTACATTAATCAAGAAGCTCCCTCAAAAGAGTATAGAGAGACCTATTTTTTGTGGGGTGGCTACCACAACAAAATCAAAAGTCCTTTATATTTTGTGAAATAAAAAATACTGTGTCCTCAATGTTCTACAGTCTACCTTCTAAAACCTTCAATGCCCATTGCTACTATGGGGAGGGGAACAGACAAATTAACTCCCCTAAGTCTCTCTCTCTCTCTCTCTCTCTCTCTCTCTCTCTCTCTCTCTCTCTCTCTCTCTCTCGATATAGATGATATATAGATATATCATAGGAAAGTACCCCATCCCCAGGTACTCAATATCTTCTGCTCCCATGACTCTCCCCTTCCCCTTGCCTCATGCTCTGTACTCTCCTGATGCTTCATCTGAACTTCCCTGTCCTATGCCTTATCCTCCCATAGCCCTACTCTCTGCTAGGGACACGAAACTCACCTGATAAACCCATCATTACAAACGGGATGACCAGGAATGATTTAACCCATTTGGCATCCCTAATCCAAAAGTTTAACAGAAGAGACGCACAATCCCTTCCTGTACTAACTACCCACAGTCATTGTGAGACTTCTCATTGCTGACATCTTGGCAGATCTTAAATTAGACCAAAGCAGCTTCACACATATAAATATGTCCTTGGGGTCCTGGGTGAGCCATGCCTGAGAGCTAATAAGTAAAATTATAGAATCTCAGAGTGGGAAGGGATTGAGGGGGCCATCAGGTCCAATCATACCCGAACAAGATTCTCTTCTCCCATATTCCTAATGAGTGATCACCCAGCCTTGAAGGCCCCTGCCTATCCACCCCACCCCCATCCTCTGAGGGGACACATACTACCTCTGATCTTAGATGGAACTGAAGTCACCCATTACACTTTTGGTAAATTCTCATTATTTGGAAGTTTGTCCTAGCATCAATCTTAAATCTGGCTTTTTATTATTCTACTTATTGTTCCTAATTCTTCCTTCTGGTGCCAAGCAGAATATGAATGAATGAATGAATGTAAAATCATTTCCTAAATGCTTTCTATATGCCAAGCACTGTGCTGAACATTTAGGCTACAAATAGAAAAACAAAATAATCCCTGCCCTTAAGTACTTTTTATTCCAATAGAGGAAGACAACCCAAATCGGATGGGTGGCAGGAAATGGAGTTATGTTCAGGAAGGTTCCGAGGATTAAGAATAGCCATGGAGAAGAGTTGCTGCTTTTCAGGAGCAATAGCTTCATAGTGTTGATCTGATGGCGGTGGGGAGTGGGGAATGGAACAAGAGGGCTGGAATACAGTATGAAGTATGACTGGAGCTAGCCAGTTAGGACAGAAGGGGTCCCAGAGCATGGATTCCAGTGCTGAATGTGTAGATTCAGTTCTGTGTGGCACGGTGTCCAGAAGTTTGGCAATCTAGAAGTTTTAGCAACAGAGTGGAGGACAAGAAGATTTCTGAGGTGGATAGTCCTAATATACCTGACAGCTCTCCAAATATCTAAGGACAGCTGACATCTCCTCCCCTCATCTTCTCTTGTCTAAACTGATCATCCCTATTTCCTTCCCCCTCCTGAGTTATGATCTGCAGGTCCTTCATTATCCTGTTTGCCCTCATCTGCTCCCAAATATGCTAATTCCCTTCCAAAAATGTGGTACTCAGGACTGAACACAATTCCAGATGTGGTCTGCCCCAAGCATAGTATAGCAGGACTATAATTCAGTTAAGCCTGGATGGTCTAAGATGGCTTTTATCACTGTTCTATCATACTGCTGGCTCATACTGAGCTTGAAATATATTAAAACCCTTAGATCATTTTCAGAAGAATTGCAGAGATCTTTTTACCATTCCTTTTGTTGGAAAGTTGCAGAAGAGTCAGGGAGAACTTTTCTTGGTCTGTGCATTCTCAAGTTGGTACACTTGAACCTCTTGGTCTACAAACTATGCCTAGATGCACAGGGACAACATATGTCAAAACTTAAGGAGGCCAAGTGGACTTTCAGTGTTTAATATGCCCACCTCTAGCGTTATTTGCTTACTTTCTGGAACCTTGACTACATGTGTCTGTGATGTTATGCAGCCCCCCAGGCTTTCTAAAAGGCTTCCTAGTCATTCAACCAAGAAGTATTTATAAAATGTTTACTATGTGCCTGAAACTGGGTTAGGAGCCCCTCCAAGGGTTGGCTAGGTGGCACAATGAATAGAGCACTGACCCTGGAGGACCTAAGTTCAAATCCAGCCTCAGACACTTAACACTTACTAGCTGTGTGACCTTGGGCAAGTCACTTAATTGCCCTGCCTTCCCCCCTCCAAAAAAAAAAAAAGGAGCCCCTCCAAGCTAGTACTCCATAAACAATGTTCCATGTATGTCCAGGAACTTCCCCATTCTACTGGGATCAACAAAATTTTCTCTTAACTAAAGACACAGTTGAAAATTATCTGATACAGCCTGCTACAGAGGAAAGAGCACTGGGTAAAGGGCCAACACATGTGACTTCTATCCACTATCTCTTACTAATTGTGTGACTTTGGATAAGTCACAGTGGAAAATAAACTGGCTGTGGAGACAGAGGTCCTGGGTTCAAAGACTGCCTCTGATGTTTCATATTCATGTGACCTTAAGAAAGCCACTTAACCTCCCTGGACCTCAGTTTCCTCATCTGTAAAATGAAGAGTTTTGGGGCGGATAGGTGGCACAGAGAATAGAGCACAGACCCTGAAGTCAGGAGGACCTGAGTTCAAATCTGGCCTCAGACACTTAACACTTACTAGCCGTGTGACCTTGGGCAAGTCACTTAACCCAAATTGCCCTTCCCCCTCAAAAAAAAAAAAGCAAAAAAATAAAATGAAATAAAATGAAGGGTTTGGACTCAATGACTTCTGAGGTTCCTTCTAGGTCTACGTCTCTGATTTTATAATCTCTGGGCCTCAGTTTCCTTATCTGTAAAGGTTCATTCCAGACATGAGTGCCTACAATGGATAAGGTCCTATGCTAATACTAAGGGAAACGGAAAGATGAATAAGACATGATTCCTGCCCTCGAGGAGCCAGTCGTACATTGGGTGCTAAGACCATAGACAAGTAATAATAAACAGAACTGAAAACAAAGTATTATAGAATTTGAGAGGAGAGAGGCAGGAATTAAAAAGGCTGCATGAAAAGAAAGAATTTGAGTTGAACCTTGAAGAAAGGGTGCGATTTCAACAGTTAGTCACCACGCATTTATTAAACACATTAAGCGCCTACTATTTGTTAAGCATTTTACAAATATCTCATTTGTTCTTCACAATAACCCTGGAAAGTGGAGGCTGTTATTATCCTCATTTTGTAATTGAAGAAACCAAAACAGACAAAGGTTAAGTGACTTGCTCAGGGTCACAAAGCTAGTAACTCTCCAAGACTGGAATTGAATTCATGTCTTGCGGACCCCGGACCCAGGGCACTATCCACTGTACCATGAGCTGTCAGAAAACTGGAAAGATATGAAGGAGGCAGGTGGTGAAGAACATGAAATACTAAACAGAGAAATTTCTATTTGATCTTAGGGATGATAAGAATTCACTATGTGCAGATGCTTAGAGGAGGCCATTTCACACAGAGAGAATGGCATGAGCCCATTGTAGCAGTGGAAGGATGTGTTCAAAAAATAGTGAGAATCTAGTTATTTTTTAAGTAAATTTGATTGATATCTTTTGAAGTAGTTTTATTTTATAAGAACCTAAGGTATATGAGGGGCAGAAATATGAACAAAGATTTTAAAAGTAGGTTGGAGCCAGATTACGTAGGACCTTGAATGGAGCCTATATTCCAGGCTGTAAAATGCCAAGCTGGGAAATTTTGACTTTATTGGGTTACAATAGGGACTCTTATTTTTAACTGAATTGAATCTGAACAGGCAACAATACCTTTAACCTAAAGGAATATATCTCTAAGGGCATTTCAGTTATCATTGACAGGCCAGCAGGGAAGATATTTGAGGATAGAACCGGATGACTCACAGTGTTTAGGCAGCTGCTGGTGCCACCCATTCTTTGGGATTGGTCTTTACAAAGCAACCCTGTAAAGGTCCCATTCCAGGTTTATAAATTTACCTATTTTGCCCTTGATTAACTGTTTCTTCTCTTTCAGACAAATATCACTGGCTTCGGCACAGAGAATTCAGAAAGTATGGGGATGGGGGCCTTGTCCTTAATGGACCACCATCTCCTCTTGTCTCTGAAGGATAAAGGCCATCAACTCCTAGTGGGGCCAACAATAAGGATATTTGCATAACTCTGCAGTATCCAGCATCCTTTCAACAGTAATACCTGGTATTTGTAAACTACCTTTTATGCTTCAAAGCACTCTTGACTCATAGTTGAGGGGGAACAGGGGACAGACTTGGTCCACTATTAATTAGTTGTGTGTTCTTAAGTCAAGCAAATAAGCCTCCATTAAGTACCTACTGTGTGCCAGGCACTGTGCCAAGAGTAAGGCAGTAAATAGAGTGTTAGACTTAGAGTTAGGAAGACTTGTGTTTAAACACAGCCTCAGCCACTTATTAACTGCATGATCCTGATTAAGTCACTAAACCTCTTTTTGCCTCAGTTTCTTCATCTGTCAAATGAAGATAATAATAGCACATACCTTACAGAATTGTGAGGATTAAACAAAATTACATACATAAAGTGCTTTGTACATCTCAAAGTGTTTTATAAATGCTACTATTATCACAAAGAAAGGCACAACATGTGTACAAAAATATTTATAGCACTTCTTTTTGTGGAAGCAAAATATTGGTAACTGAGGGGATGCTGTAGTGATGATGCAATATTTACAGCACCCACAATCATGATAAAGACCGTGACTATAAGTATTGCTTGACATTTGATTGCACAATATACCAGGTTCTCCAGATAGAGGGTAGAACTGAATTTGGACACCAGAAAACCAAATCCCCAAACCAGTAAGCCGATTCCATCACAGTACCAAAGATATTCAGAAGCCATAATAACACTGAGAGCCACAGCATCCTTCAGCCTTCCCACAAACCAATACAAGATCAACATTTACTCACAAACTTCTCCATCTCCTTAATGAGCATCTTCTCTCCCCCAAAGTCTCGCTAGCTCTGACCAGCTTCCTGTGGGCTCTGCTGCACCCTTCATCAAATTCCCTCCATCACAGGTTCCATGTGATTACATTCAGCCTATTAGGAAACAGAGTTTACTTTCAAAGCAGGGGAGGTCTTCAAACTTCCCCCTAGGTCTATTAAGGGTCAGGGAAGATCTTCAAATTCCCATTCCCATTACAGATGCCCATCAAGTGGGGAATGGCTGAACAGGCTGTGGTATATGAATGTAATGGAAGGCTATTATTCCATAAGAAATGATAAGCAGGCGGATTTCAGAAAAAGCTGGAATGGCTTACATGAACTGATGCTGAGTGAAGTGAGCAGAACCAGGAGAACATTGTACACAGTAATGACCAACTTTGGTAGGCTTAGCTCTTCTTAGCAATGCAATAATCTAAAACAATTCCAAAAGATTCATTATGGAAATAATCCAGTGAAAGAATTATGGAATCTGAATGAAGATCAAAGCACACTATTTTCTCTTTTTTGTTGGGTTTTTTTTTCTCTCTCTTGGTTTTTCCCTTTTGTTCTGGTTCTTCTTTCACAACATGACCAATGTGGAAATATGTTTAATATGATCGTATATGTATAGCCTATATCCAATTACATGCTATCTTGGGGAGAGGGGATATTTAGAACTCAAAATCTTATAAAAGTGAATGTTGGGGGGCAGCCAGGTAGCACAGCAAGTAAGAGCACTGGCTCCAGTGTTGAGAAGACCTGGAGATCGAATCCCGGGCTCAGACACTTAGCACCCACCCAGAAACACCTGGCCGTGTAACCTTGAGCAAGTTACTTAACCCCAATTGCTTAGGGGTGGCCAGGTGGCTCAGCGAGTAAGAGCACCAGCTCCAGTGTCGGGATGACATGGATCAAATCCGGGCTCAGATACTCAGCACCACACCCAGAAATAACTGGCCGTGTAACCATGAGCAAGTTACTTAACCCCGATTACTTTAAAAAAAAAAAGTGAATGTTGAAAACTAAAAATAAATAAATATATTTTTTACAAAGCCTAAACAGTCCCTGCCCTCAAGGAGTTCACAGTCCACTGGGAGGAGACCCCATGTAAATAACTATTTACAAACAAGATATAGACAGCATAAATTGGAAATAATCTAGATAGAAGTCACTAACATTAATGAGGTCTGGGAAAGACTTCTTGCAGAAAGTTAGACTTTTGTTAAATCTTAAAAGGAAGCCAGGAGCTAGAGAATGAGAGGGAGAACATTTGAGGAATGGGGGACAGTAAAAATGATGCCACTTCTCTAAGGCTATGTCTTCATCAATAAAAAAGGAGGGTTGGACTAGATCATTAACCTCAAACTTAAGTTTAATTATATTTGATTTTAGGATTGAGGTGAGAAAAAAATATCCTAACAATTGGAGCAGGGCAGAAATGAAATAGGCTACCTCAGTGACAGTTGATTCTTTCTTATTAGAAGTCTCCAAGTAGAGGGGCGGCTAGGTGGCGCAGTGAGTAAAGTGCCGGTCCCAGAGTCAGGGGGACCCGAGTTCGGTTCCAGCCTCAGACACTTAATACCCACACAAAAAAACTAGCCGTGTAACCTTGGGCAAGTTACTTAACCCCAATCGCCCTCCAAAAAGCAAAAAAAAAAAAAAATGTCTCCAAGTAAAGACTTGATGACCACCTGTCTGGTGTGTTGTAGGGATATGAATTTCTGATAGATCAGTCAGAGGTTGTTCTAGATGACTTTCTTGGCCCTGTCAATCAATCAATAAACAATCAACCAATACACATTTTATTAAGTGTCTACTATGAGCCAGGCACTGTGCTAAATGCTGTGAATACATAAAGAAGCAAAAGTCAGGCCCTACTTTAAATGAACCTATAGTCTAATAGAGGAGACAACGTGCAACCAACACATGCAAATCAAGTTACATACAGAACAATTAGGAAATAGCTAACAGAGGGAAGGCACTTCATCTATAAGAATCTGGGATTCTGTGTGATTCACACAAGACCAGGAGACAGGTAGAGAAAGTATTTGTACACTCATTTTGAGATAAGAAATTGAGATGCAAAAAAAAGTGACTTTTCTAAGGTAAACACATGGTTGGGGTTGGAGAGCGTGAGTTCAACAGTGCTTCCACACCTGGGGTTCTGTACTAAAAAGAAATCAATTGCGTGCAACAATAAATTAATTACATCATCCTTGTAAAAAAATAAAACAAACTATGGTGCTTGGATGTAGATGGCAACCACAGATCTCCTTTAATCCAGTCAGTGAACTGGGTAATTAAAATCGTGCCTCAATAATTCAGGACCTAATTGCAAAGAATGTTTTAAGTATTGTAGCAATATGCAGAAGGCTGTATCATCACTTCTGGTCAAGAAACTACTTTTTTCAAGAGTTTATAATAAATGCGTTGTGTGGGGGGAAAAAAATAAATCTGTCAGGGCCATGATGAGGTGTTCCTGGGATGAAGTTCAAAGACTTAGAGTTAGAAATGCCCTTAATCATCATTGAGTCCCATTCCCTCATTGTGCATTGCAAAAAAAAAAAAAGACCCAGAGAGATGGTGTTACCCAAGGTCACCCAGATAGTGGAAAAGCCAGAATTCAAATCAAGGTCTATTGACTACAAAGCTAGGTATGGATTTTCAAAGCACTGCAGCATGATTTGGATAATTTTCCACTTAAAAAAAACAACAATACAGGGAAACACAAAGTCATATTTTACAGATGGCTCTGTGGTTTACTGTAAGTGAAAAGTTATTACCAAAGAATATTCAATAATTTAAATATTTCTAAGTTATGAGAATCACAATAGCACACTATATGGTATTTTTTCCTATTATAAAATATTTTCATATATTTTATCTCATCCAGCCTCATCTCCTACCCAAATCAGGACACCCTTCCACAAAATCCCCAATGAAAGGTCAGGTGGTCTCTGCCTTAACAATTCCAATGATGGGGTGTTCACTGTCTCACCAGGAAGTTCATTCCATTATTTTTACTTTTTTTTTCTTTTTGGAGGAGGGAAGACAGGGCAATTGGGGTTAAGTGACTTGCCCAAGGTCATACAGCTAGTAAGTGTGTCAAGTGTCTGAGGCCAAATTTGAACTCAGGTCCTTCTGACTCCAGGGCCGGTGCTCTATTCACTGCACCACCTAGCCACCCCAGTTCATTCAATTTTTGAGGTGATTTCATAGAATGGAGAAAGTACATGGACCTTGGAATGGGTTTAAATCTGATTTCACTACTTTATAGCTATGTATCCACAGGCACCTTATTTATCTTCTCTAAGACTCAGTTTGCTAATTTGTAAGGTGGGGGAAAGGTTGACTCAAACTAACTACGTCAAAAAGTTCCTGTGGGGGAAAGTGTTCTGTAAACTCTAAAGCTTTGAAATGTGAGTGGTTCATTATTGAATAGCTCTAGTTGTATGAAAGTCGATCCTTTATGGACAGCTAAGTGGATAGAGTACTGGGCTTGGAATCAGGAGATTCTTCTTCCTGAGTTCAAATCTGGCCACAGACACTTACTAGCTGTGTAACTCATCAGCAAGTCACTTAAACCCTGTTTGCTTCAGTTTCATTATCTGTAAAAATGAGCTGGAGAAGGAAATGGCAAATTACTCCAGTATCTTTCCCAAGAAGACCCCAAATGGGACCATGAAGAGTCAGACAAGACTGAAACAACTGAACAACAGAAATGATCCTTTGTATGGAACATAGTTTGTCACTTTTCAGTAAGTTCTAGCTATGAGTTCTAGATTCTGCCTTCCAAATGTTCAGAAATGCCTCTTCCATATGACACATCTTTAGTTATTGGATGTTACCAACATGCCAGTCAGTCAATAGACATTTGTGATGCACATACCATGTGTCCTCCCACTTCATATCTTCTCTTCCCTGGGTTATATCACTATTAGTAGATTTTGATTTTCAAGATACTTAAAAATTTTAGATTATAGTCATTCATACAGATACAAAGTATGTGCATAAGTTTGGGAGCCACTGGAAGCAAAAAAAAAAAGGAATAATGGTATTGGGATGGTGGATATAAGAAGAGCAATATTAGAACTGGGACCTAGAAATTGGTTTGGATATCTTGGTCGATTAAAATGGCGGAAGCCTTAAGTGTCCTTGAGAGGGTTGCTTTCAATTATAGGAACTCCTCTCGCCATTATCAAATAAGATGATCCCATATTAGCCTAAACCCTTTAATATTCTCTGGATACAACTGAGTGAACTAAACACGCACTGGAAACCATAACAGGATTTTCTCATTCAGAGCAGAATTTGTTTATGTTGAGCTCTGAGGTTTGCTTTTGCTTTCAATTTATATTCACAGCTTAAGCTACTCCTGAGGGGTGCATAGGATCATAGATCTAGAGAAAGTAGGGACCTCCCTTCTCACTTTACAATTGAAGAAAATTAGGTCCGCAGAGGTAGGTTAAACAACTATATGGTACTACGGGAAAACACTATTGGAGTCAGCCAAACTGAATTCAAAACCTGACTTTACTACTATAACTGTGTACCTTTAAACTCATTATTTATCCTCTTTGGTCCTCAGATTCTTCTTTTGTAAAGGGAGGAGGTTGGATTGAATGACTTCAGTCAAAGAACAAGGCAAGTAGGGACCAGAAATATGAATGACTGAATGAATGAATGAATAAAAATTTTAAAAATCATTGTGTTAAATATATGTGAGGCACTATGCTTTCATGGCAGGGTGGATGGCAAGATGACTTGGGTAAGTGAGTCTACAGAATGTTACACATAGTCTCATGCAAATCGTGCTAGATACAGTAGACTGGGCAAGTTTACAGTCATTCAGCCACCAATAAAGGCAGCTAAGTCCCAGTTCAGGAGTTCAAATGTTTCAGTAGCAGGGAAAGAATAAACTGCTCAGCATAAAAGCTTTTCTGGGAAGTTTCACATGGAGATCCCTGCCCCTGGAGGTGAATCTTGTTTAAATAAAGGGTTAGCAGCAATAGGTCAGTGGCAATCCATAGAATAAGCCCTGACATCCTGCAACCAAAGGATGCAAGAGAGGCATAATAGTGAGTGAATGTGACATAAAGATAATGTATATAATGTAATGTGATAATGTAAGCCCCATAGCCCACATGGGGTATAAAGGCGAGTATCCTGGGTATGTTAATCTGGGGCTAGTCCTGTCTGTCTGTGGCCTGGGAGAGAATTTGGGCAAAGCAAAAAACAAAAGAAAATCAGTTATGAAAGAGATTAGTGCCCAAAAGCCTAGGTAACTAGGGAACTCTCCCTAAGGGCATTCACAATTGTTATCCAGGTGAACCCTCCCTTGATCTAAAATGTCTGGTTGCCTTCTCTTTTACAGTCACATCTTAGCTCACATCAAGAGCTGTAACTAAGATGATGTGGCTGGAATCTTGCCCTAGGGCTCAGGAATTTAGAGGGGGCAGCACCTGCACTTCTTCATTCAGTAGAAATAGAAGAGATTAGTACCTACTTAGAAGGAATGATTAGTTTAGATAAGTAACTGCCAGCTGGGCTTTTCCACCATTCCTGTTCCTCATGAATCCCAGATGAGCTCCCCCTAGGCCTGCTGCATGTGTACTTTCCTTCCATGGTGACCTCTGATTCACCTGACTGTATGTATCTTACTGTTTGTCTTTGGAAGTCATGTTTTGCTCCCTGATGCAACAATTACTAATTTCAAGTCTAACTAAATGATTGTTTCTCCTTT
>NW_027185616.1:6031005-6040198 GCF_028583685.1 Petaurus breviceps papuanus | reverse complement strand
CCTGGAAGGACCCTAGAGATCACCTGGTCCAATCCCCTCATTTCAAGAGATGAGGGAACCAAAGCCCAGGAAGGGAACGTGACTGGTCCATAGTAGACATAGTGAATGGGCACCACAAGCAGCATTAGGATGAGTGTCCTGACTCCCAAACCAGTACCTTCCACCACAGCACAACGCCCCGATATTCATATGAAATCATTGATGGTTAGATAGTGTAGTATATAACAAAATACTAACTTTTGTAGGATTAATAATCATGGAACAAAACAGAATACAATAAGGTACATTACTGTTCAGGGCAGGCAAGCAGTTCAAAAGGAATTAGAAGAAAAAAAATAGAATGAGCTCGGCAGCCCTCCTGGAGAGCTTCTCAAATGGAGTTAAGAAATAGTCTCATTTTCTCTCCATTCTTGCCATCAGGCAGAAATCTCATATCCATTTTTACTAACATTGCTCTAGTTGAGGGAAATTGTTCAAGGTCAGAATCATCAACTATCAGATTTGAAAAGGACCTTGAAAGCCATCTAGCCTAACCTTTACATGAACAAGGAGGCTCTCTATAATGTCCCCAGGATTAAATATGAATTGTATTTCACTAGCAATTGGTTCCCATCTTGGGCTATGTTACTGGGGGGGCTATATCCAAGGGTATAGTAGAGTAAGTGGAGAGCAGATTGTTAAACTTCCAGTGTAAGCATTTGCACCCCAGAAATCAGCAATTGCTATAAAATTAGGGCTTGATTTGTTGTTTTGCTTATTGTCTAGATAAAGAAAGTAATGGAGAAAATGTTAATAATGAAGATTAAACTTAAGAGTGTGTAATACACACTTTTTTTGGAGAGTTGGCCATTAAACATTTGCTGGCATGCAAAACATCTATTATAGGTTGTCATCTATAGATGAACAAAAGGAGTGCAAAGGGGGATGGAATACCCAGAATATTAGAGATAGAGGTAGATGCAGCTAGGTGTCCCAATGAATAAAATGTGCTGCTGAATCTGAAGTCAGGAAGATTTCAGCTCAAATTCATCCTTAGCCACTTACTAAACTGCATTACCCTAGAAAAGTCACATAACCTCTATCTACCTCACTTTCTTCATCTGAAAAATTAGGGTAATAATAATAGCTCCTTCACAGGGTTGTAGGGATAAAATGAAGTAGTATTTGTAAAGCATTTTGCAAACCTTGAAGTGTTAGATAAAATCAACTCATTAATATTTTTAAAACTTGTGCCACAGTGGAAAAACCCAAGAAATCACCATAGCATAAAGAGGGTGAAGACATAACTCAGAAGTAGAAATGCTGAGTGTCTCTGGTTTCTTATCGTGGTGCTATGGACAGAGTATTGGACTGGGAATCAAGAACCGAATTTGAATCTCTGCTCTCTCCCTTCCCAGCAGTGTGACCTAGAGCAAATCACTTCCCTTCCATTGGCCTCAGTTTCCTCAACTGTAAAATGATAGGGCTAGGTGAACTAGATAGGAAGGGAAGAAATAAGCATTGATTTAACACCTACCATGTACCAGGCACTGTGCTAAGCACTTTACAAATACCTCATTTAATCCTCACAACAACCCTGCAAGATCAGTGCTGTTATTATCCCCTTCATCTGACAATTGAGGAAACTGAGGCAAAGAGAGGTTACGTGGTTTGCCCATGGTTACACAGTAAGTGTCAGGCTGGATTTGAACTCTGATTCAAATCTGCTCTAGGTCCTGTACTCTAGCCACTATGCCAGTGTCCTCTTTCAGCTCTAAATCTATAGCCTGGTCCTCCTGCACTATCTGTTTCCCCAGTCCCTTTGCTGCATGGCGGGGCCTGTCTGTTTCAGCCTCAAGAGCAAAGATCTAGTCTATAAACATAAGGGCCACATTGTGAGAGGCACCCTGTGGGGAAGAATGTTTAACAGCAAAGTGCCAGGTTGCAGGGCTTCTTAGCATCCATGCTATCTCTGTCAGCGTCTATCCTGGCTTATTCTTCTGCTGTTTCCAAGTATATTTATTGAATCCCTGACTATAGTTATCCCTTCCACATCTCCGGGAGTTAGGGACATAGAGCCCCCACAATCTAGAAAATTTTTTTGGCCCTCCCTCTGTACTAGAAGTCTGATTATTTTTTGTTTTTTTTTCTTTTATGGGGTGTTTAGAGTACCTTATTTTAAAATTTGGGTATTTGGTGATAGACTTTATGTCATCTGCTCACCTTCACATATCTTCTGTGGCTTCCACAGAACTCCCATTTTATTTCTTATGCCAATCCACAATATATCAAAACTACAACAAGGAAAATCATGATATCGAAGGTATAACTGTATTTTGTTTCAGTAACATACTAGGAAGAAGTCCAGCAGAGTGGGAGAGGAGCTACTCTCAGAGTCAAAGAACCTGAGTTCAAATCCCAGCCCTAACTCTTTTTATCAATGTGACTTTGAGAAAGTCACTTAACCCCTCTGTGAACCTACAATTCTTCATCTGTAAAATGACAAGGTTGGATTAGATAGCCTCTGATGTCCCTTCCATTGCTGGATCTATAGTGCTATAATGCTTTCTAGCTCTAAATTTATGATCAATCATCCTACGATTACTTAAACTGAAAGCACTGATTTAAAACCCTGGTTTGCTACTACCTGCTTGGAGTTATCTCTCAGATAAACCTGCTCAGTAACACAGCTCCCAGATTCTAAAGATTGGGCTCCAGAGATTAGGATCCCAGGTCATATGCCTGTGCTAACAGGATCCACAGTCAGAGAAGGCATTTCAGCCCCATGGTATCTCTTTTTCCCCATGGAGAACTATTGTCAGAGCACTAGGGAAAAAGCTTTGGCTTTGGAATTAGGGAAGTTGTCTCCAAATGTTGACTTTGTCACTGCTGCCTTATGAGACTTTGGGCAATTTGTTTGTTGCAAACCAACAGACTACAGATGTGGAGACTCTAAAATGAGAAAGTGAAACTAGATGAGCACAATAGTCCCTTCCTGTTCTATATCTATGGTCCTCTGAACATCCAACATCAAAGCTAGGAAATGAGCTGTTACCTCAACTGGCATCCAGATGTGGCGGTGACAGGTAGCTCAGAGGAGACAATTTTTCAAGGTCAATGTCTGAGAGTAGAGGGAGGAGAAGAGTTTGCATTTCATTACACAGAAGGGAATGGGCAGGCCTTGATATCAACCTATATAGAAGATTTCATTGCTTTAAATCACCAACCCATCTACTGAATTGTCATGAATAGAGACACACACAACAATCTGAATTTGATGAAACACCTAGAATAAAATCTAAAGATTCCCAAAGCTCTCATTTTCCATCCTTGTAAGATTCAATTAGGAATCCCAAAATGTGTAAATCTTGGCATTCTTATGGCTCCATAAAAAAACCAAAGTATTAAACACTGACAAATTTCCCTAAATGATCTAGTCTGTATTTCACTTGGCAATGGAAATGACACATATTTTACTATCATAATCATCACTTTGCCGGTCTAAAGTAATTTCAGTGGAGATCATTCTGTCAGATGCAGGACTATAGAACATGGGTTGTACACTTCATCCCAAAGTTCCATGACCATCTCCTGAAGACAGACAATGGAAGATAACAACAGCACTCTAGCTAACTTCCTCTTTTTGTTTTGATTTTTTCCCTATTCCTACCTATGCTATATAATGTTGTATCAAATTATATATCCAAAGGAGGGTGGCCAGGACAATGAAGCAACTGAGCATGATGTCCCATGAGGGTCATTTTAAGACACTAGGGATGCTTAGTCTAGGGGATAAAATTCTTAGGGAGAAGATTATAAATGTCTGTACAAATTGGAAGGGTCACCATGTGGAAAAGGAGTAAATCGGTTCTGTTTGGTCCCAGAAGACCAATGGACAGGAGATAGAATCAATGAGGAATGACTTCTGGGAGTCAAGATAGCAGAGTAAGCAGTAAATTGTTGTAAGTTTCCCATACTCATCTCCAAGCAATGATAAAATATCACCACAAAACAAATCCTGGAACAGCAGAACCAGCTAAAAGATAGGATGAAACAATCTTATAGCTGAAGAAACTTGGAATATCAGTCATCTCACTTGAGCATAAGAAAAACTGCAGTCCAGGACAGGAAGCATCACAGTAAGGCAGTATCAAGCCTCACCTCACCAAACCAATGGGAGATCCTGAGCCCCACTGTGGTGGAACAGGAAAGCCTCAACACCAGGACCCCCCACAAGCTTAAACGTAGTCGAGGCAGACTTTAGCACCAAGAACCTGCACTTGCTCTAGCACAGTCCCAGGCGAACAGCAACCTTCCAACAGTCAGACTTTCACATGATTCATCACAGCCCCAGGCAAACGGGTGTAGACACCAACCTTACAGTTGTCTAAACCAGTGACAGCCAGCTTCAGGGTAGCCCCAGGGAAACAGGCAGCCTCCCGAGGCCAGACCTCCATATGCTTCATTGTAGCCCCAGCAACCTCAGTCCATGCCAGACACCACCATTAGGACCCCAGCTTAGCACCAGGTAAGCTGCCAGACCCCTATGGCATCCAGCAGTACCAGTCACCACCACCCAAGTCCCTCAGTACAACACCAGACGTGAGGGTCCCCCTTGGGCCTCAGGGTAACATCACTGCAGCACTAGGTAAACAGTTAGGTCCTATGGTCACTCGCAAAAGAAGCCTGAGACAGTGCCCCTTCTACCCCAGAAGCAGAGCTCAAATTTAAAAGAAAGAAAAATGTTTAAAAAAAAAAGTGAGCAAAAAACAAGGAAAATGAATCTGACCATAGAAACTTATTATGGTGGCAGGGAAGACCAAGACACCAACTCAGGAGAGGACAACAATGCCAAAATACCTATGGGCAAAACGTGAAAGAAAAATGGGAAGTGGTCTGAAGCCCAGAAAGAACTCATGGATAAACTCAAAAAGGAGTTTTAAATCATGCAAGAGACATAGAAGAAAAACTGGAGAAAGACATGAGAAAGATGTAAGAGAATTGCCATGGGCTTCTCAGTATCCAGCATGTAGCATGATTTGGAGACGTGAATAAGAAATGACCAGGCCATGTGGGTAGTTAAAGGAAGAATGATGCACTCCATTTATTGATTCTCAGGACAAGGTTTTTATAGAGCAATGAGACAAAGGAAGGGGACGCAAGTATTCTTATCATTATCTTAGTCTGTTATATCCTGGAAATAGCACAGAATAGATAATTTGATAAGGATTTGTTATCTAGGAGACTAAAGTCTTAGGGTAAAACCTTTGATCTCAGGTATGCCTCAGGTACCTCCTAATGTAATTGCAGTCATAAATGGATGCATTTGAGAGCAAACTTCAAAGCCAAAGCTGCAATCCTCAAAAGACATCATGTTTAGAGTCGACCACCCAAAGATAACTGAGTGCTGAATCGAATATTTTGGCTCTGAACAACTGAAGTCTTAGGGTATAGCCTGTTGGTCTCAGAACTCAAACAGCATCCTTATAAGTAAGCCCATATCAAAAGAACACACGAGCTAACTTCGCAAAAAGTCATGTCTCAAAGAGGTCTTTGATATTTGGGTCCACTGATATCAAGGTAATTATCTGAAGTTCTGGCTCAGGCCTCTTTGGTTCCCAACAGAGAATTAAGAAAAAAGAGTCAGCAGCTTGGAAAAAGAAAACAACTGTTTAAAATGTAAAATTTTCCAAATGGAAAAGGAGATATAAGAATCCACTGAAGAAAATAATCCCCTAAAAAGTACAATGGGCCAAATGGAAAAGGAAGGACAAAAGCTAACTGGGGAAAACAACTCCTTAAAAGTTGCAATTGGGCAAGGAGAAGCTAATGACTCTATAAGACATTAAGAATCAATGAAACAAATTCAAGAGAATGAAAAACATAGGAGAAAATATAGACTACCTCATTGGAAAAACAACTGACCTGGAAAATAGATGCAGGAAAGATAACCTCATAATAATTGGATTACCTGAAAGCCATAATCAAAAGGAGGACTTGGACAGCATCTTTTAAGAAATTATCAAGGAAAACTGTCCTGATATCCTGGAATCAGAGAATAAAAAAAGGCATTGAAAGAACCCACAAATCACCTCAGAAAAGAGATCTCCAAATAAAAATTCCAAGAAACATTATAGTTAAATGTAATGTACACCAAATTACAAAACTATCAGGTCAAGTTAAGAATACTGCAACTGGCCAGAAAGAAACAATTCAAATATCAGGTAGCCACAATCAGGGTTACACAGGACTTTGCAGCTGCAATATTAAAGGATCTGAGGTCATGGAACATGATATTCTGAAAGGCAAAAGAGTTAGGACTACAATAAGATCAACTACCTAGTGAAATTAAACATAATACTTGAAGGGAAAAAAATGAAATAGAAGAATTTCAAGCTTTCTTGAAGACCAGAATTGAAAAAAGTGATCTCCAATATTAAGACCCATGAGAAGTCTAAAAAGGAAAAAAGAAAACATAAGGGATTCAGTGGAGCTGAACTCTTTACACCTCTACAATGGCAGGTGATATTTGTAATTCTTAAAAATTATACCACTAATAGTATACCTAGAAGGAATATACACAGAGTGTATGAATACAAGGTAAAGTTGAGGGAATGACAGAAAAATAATTAAGGGATGAGACAGAAGAGTGCACTGGGTAAAAAAGAAAGGGAGAAGTAGAATGGGGTAAATTATTTCACATGATGAGGTGAGGAAAACCTATTACAGTGGAGGGGAAGATGGGAGGGTGGGCAATGAACATTGCTTGAACTTTACTCTTAGTATTGACTCAAAGAGGGAATAATACACAATCAATTGGCTATAGTAATCTATCTTACCAGACAGGAAAGTGGGATGGTTGGAAATTAAATAAAGGTGGTAGGGCCATGGTGGGGGGGGGGGGGTACAGAAGAGAGGGCAGACCAAGAGAGGTGACAGATAGAAGCCAAATACTGTCACGGAGGGAAAGAGTGAAAGGAGAGGGAGGCCAAAGAGGGGGACAAATAGGATGTAGGGAAACACACAGTTAGCAATCATAACTGTAGTTGTGAATGAGATGAAATCTCCCACAAAAAAAGTAATGGATAGAAGAGTGGATCCAAAACCAGAATCCTACAACATGCGGTTTACAATAAACATACTTGGAGCAGGGGTAGCAATCCTGATCTCAGATAAAGCAAAAGTAGATCTAATTAAAAGAGATAAGGAAGGAAACTGCATCTTGCTAAAAGGAACAATATCAATACCAAACAAATATTCAGTAACCAAACAAAAGATAAAAAGCATTATAAAAGGTAAAATAGAAAATTTTGATTATATTAAATTAAAAAGCTTTCACACAAGCAAAACCAATGCAACCAAGATTAGAAGAAAAGCAGAAAGCTGGGAAACAATCTTTGGAGTAGATATCTCTGATGAAAGCCTAATATCTCAAACATATAGAAAACTGAGTCAAATTTATAAGAATACAAGCCATTCCCCAATTGACAAATGGTGAAAGCATATGAATGTGGAGTTTTCAGATAAAGAAATCAAAGCTATCTATAGATACATAAAGAAATGCTCCAAATCACATTTGATTAGAGAAATACAAGTAAAAACAACTCTGAGATGCCACTTCACACCTATTTGATTGGCTAATATGACAAAGAAAAATGATAAAT
Source organism: Petaurus breviceps papuanus (assembly GCF_028583685.1). Classification (NCBI taxonomy): domain Eukaryota; kingdom Metazoa; phylum Chordata; class Mammalia; order Diprotodontia; family Petauridae; genus Petaurus; species Petaurus breviceps. The sequence continues at coordinate 6,032,555 of NW_027185616.1, read as the reverse complement.
GTTGGAGAGGATGTGGGAAAATTGGGACACTAATGCATTGTTGGTGGAGTTGTGAACTGCTCCAACCATTCTAGAAAGCAATTTGAAACTATGGCCAAAGGGCAGCCAAATTGTGCAAATCCTTTGATCAAGTAGTACCACTACCAGGTCTGTATGCAAAAAGTGGGGAGGGAGGAGCTACAAATACAAAAATACAAATAGCAGCCCTTTTCACAGTGGCAAAATATTGGAAATTGTAGGGGAATGACTAAACAAGCTGAGGTATATGAATGTAATGGAATACTATTGTGAAATAAGAAATGATGAGCAGACAAATTTCAGAAAAACCTGGAAAGACTTGTGCAAATTGATGCAAAGTGAAATGAGCAGAACCAGGAAAACGTACATGGTATCAGCAACATTGTACAATGATCAACTATGAATGATTTAGATCACAACACAATGATTCAAGTATAAAGGACTTATGAAGGAAAATACTATCCACATTCAGATAAAGATCTGAATGCAGATCAAAGCATACTTTTTTCACTTACATAATTCTTTTTTGTTTGTTTTTCCTTTTAATCTGTTTCTTCTTTTACAAATGTGACAAATACAGAAATATGTTTTACATGATAGTACATTGTAACGCCAAGCATGAGCAGCTTTCCAGAGGACTGCTGCTGTAAACAACTTTCAAGGTTCTGATTACATAGCATAGTGAACTATCCATTTTATTTCAACAGTAAATTAAAGCAAAACATTCACAGAAACTCAAAATACATCATTCACCATGTCACAACTCAACAATTTAACACTAAAATGGCCATGTAGTTTTCAACAAAGTAGTCACATACTTTTAAACAAAGTAAGCTCATTTAGTAACTCAGTCAAGTACAAAGGTTAAAGTTCTCTTTTAAACAAGGTGCATTCATTTAGTCAATCACAAAATCTACCCCTAGGTCACACCATCTTAATCTCCTACATCAAAAAATCTCCCTTCTTAAACAAGGTACATTCATTTAGTCAATAACAAAGTACAAAGGCCAAAAGTTTTTCACCCCTAGGTCACAACAAAATAACAATGTCATCAGTCACCACAAAACACCCTCTCAAGGGGAAGTGGAAAGCACAAGGGCCATCCATCCATAGGGTGATAGGTTGCAATATCATCAGTCAGCATTAAGTACCCAAGAAGAGGTCTTTTCATCTTGACTTGAGGCAGATTCTCAGTTTCCATGGTACCCCTTCCCACAGTTTCTGTTTCTGGGAAGACAAAGCTTAACAAAGCCACAATAACATTCATTCACATTGCTGGCATCTTCATCAATTCACTTTCTGCCTGTGAAATCAACCTAGACCCAGCAACAAGGTCTGAGGCCTCTATCAACAAACAAATCTGACAAAGTAACATCAAAACAGACAGACAAAATACCAGCACCACAGTCATGCCTTCTTAGTTCCTGGCAGCTCCAGCTGGCCCCCAAAAGTCCTGGGCAACTCCGGCTAGCCCTAAGAAATCCTCAGCAGGCCCCAGAAGTTCTCTCTCTCTCTCTCTCTCTCTCTCTCTC